>NC_133709.1:17198735-17289822 GCF_048934315.1 Petromyzon marinus
TCGGACAATCCACCCCCACAACTCCAAATTGGTGATGGGCAGTTGTGGAGAGATTGGAGAGTTTCCCACACCTGGGCAGTGCTCATCACTGCTCCGGTTTAACAGCAGAGGTCTCACTCCGAATCAGTCGAGCGGCAATTTATTTTCATCGGTTGCGTAACGCTGTGTGAAAGCTACCTGGTCTGTCGCTCCGCACTAAGCTCCAGGTCTTCTCGGCCAAGGTCATTCCCTCCCTTCTCTACACTTGCGACACGTGGAACCCCCTAATTGGAATATCTTCGTCGGTTAGAAACATTTAGGCTGGCCTGCCTATGATCCATCCTGGGTTTAACCAGGCTGGATTGTGTGAGGAGCTCACAAATCCTGGGCAAGGTCCCATCAGGTGAGCTCCTCCGGCGGGCAAGGCTGCCATGGATGGGTCATGTAGCCCGCATGCCAAGCCACCGCATGCTTAAACAGCTTTTGTTCGGCCGGATCGAGGAGGCTAAACGGGCGATGCACGGGCTAGATAAGAGATGGAGTGATGTGGTACAGGAGGATGAGGAGCTGAGTGGACTTGCCGATGACTGGTACCAGCGGTGTCAAGATCGGCCTCTGTGGAGGAGGCTCGTGAAGGACGCTACTGGGCAGTTGGAGGTAGTCGCCCTCCAACAACAACGGAGGGCGGAGGAACGACGCTCACAATAACGAGCGGAACTCCGGGTGGCTAAAGCACAGCAAGTTGGCACAGTAGGGGGCACAGGTGGTGCATCAGCCAGTCATCTCAGTTAGTCCTCCCGTGGCACCTGGGTCTGCCCCGTGACCACCTGCAAGCGGGCGTTCGACACTTCACATGGCCTCAAGGTGCACATGGCCTGGCACAAGCGTCGTGGTGACGTCACCGTCACTTAGTGCCGAATGGCGGTTGTTGTTGTAATTGAGTGAGTGAGAGTGAGTGAGAGTGGCTGAGTGAGTGAGAGTGAGAGAGAGCGAGTGAGTGAGAGTGAGTGAGTGAGCGTGAGTGAGTTATTGAGATTGAGTGAGTGAGAGTGAGTGAGTGAGTGATAGTGAGTGAGAGTGAGTGAGTGACTTAGAGTGAGTGAGAGAGTGAGTGTAAGAGAGTGAGAGTGAGAGAGTAAGAGTGAGTGAGTGAGAGTGAGTGAGTGAGAGAGAGTGAGTGAGAGTGAATCTTGGCTGACGGCTAACACGGTGGGCTAGCTGACATCTCAACCAGCCCCGTGCATCACTGCCGTCACCAACTCGCACTAACCAGCGAGGTGAAGTATGGCCAATTCAATTCCTCACGGCCTCTTGAAGAAAAAAAAGCGACTATACGGGGGACCTTTGTCTTTGTGCGCATTACGCATTCCACATCAGCCGTCATCGCATCACCAATTACCGACATCACCAATGACCCACCCGCCCTCGTGCCACGCATCACCACGCATCCCACGTGGCACTGCATACAGAGCGCCTGGCCCCATCGCTTCACGTCACGTCGCGTCCCATCGGCACTCCCACGCACAGAACACCCATCACACATAACACATCACGCATAACACATAACACATCACACATCACACGTAACCCATCACACATCACACGTAACACATCACACATAACACATCACGCATAACACATCACGCATAACACATCACGCATAACACATAACACATCACACATCACACGTAACCCATCACACATCACACGTAACACATCACACATAACACATCACACATAACACATCACGCATAACACATCACACATCACACGTAACCCATCACACATCACACGTAACACATCACACATAACACATCACACATAACACATCACGCATAACATATCACACATCACACGTAACACATCACACATAACACATCACACATAACACATCACGCATAACACATCACACGTAACACATCACACATAACACATCACACATAACACATAACACATCACACATCACACGTAACACATCACACATAACACATCACCCATCACACATCACACATAACACATAACACATCACACGTAACACATCACACGTAACACATCACACATAACACATCACACATAACAAATCACGCATAACACATCACACATAACACATCACGCATAACACATCACACATCACATATAACACACAACACATAACACATCACACACCACACATCACACATAACACATCACACATCACACGTAACACATCACACATAACACATCACACATAACACATCACACATCACACATAACACATAACACATCACACACAACACATAACACATCACACATAACACATCACCCATCACACATCACACATAACACATAACACATCACACATCACACATAACACATCACACATCACAAATAACACATCACACATAACACATCACACATAACACATCACACATCACACATAACACATCACACATCACACATAACACATCACACTTAACACATAACACATCACACATAACACATAACACATCACACATAACACATCACACATAACACATAGCACATCACACATAACACATCACACATCACACATAACACATAACACATCACACATCACACTTAACACATAACACATCACACATAACACATCACACATCACACATAACACGTAACACATCACACATAACACATCACACACAACACATCACACATAACACATCACACATAACACATAACACATCACACATAACACATCACACATTACACATCACACATAACACATCACACATAACACATCACACATAGCACATCACACATCACACATAACACATCACACATAACACATAATACATCACACATAACACATCACACATAACACATAACACATCACACATCACACTTAACACATCACACATAACACATCACACATCACACATAACACATCACACTTAACACATAACACATCACACGTAACACATTACACATCACACATCACACGTAACACATCACACACAACACATAACACATCACACATAACACATCACACATAACACATCACACATAACACATCACACGTAACACATTACACATAACACATCACACATAACACATCACACATCACATATAACACATAACACATCACACACCACACATCACACATAACACATCACACATCACACGTAACACATCACACATAACACATCACACATAACACATCACACATAACACATCACACATAACACATCACACATAACACATCACACATCACACATAACACATAACACATCACACATCACACATAACACATCACACTTAACACATAACACATCACACATAACACATCACACATAACACATAACACATCACACATAACACATCACACATCACACATAACACATAACACATCACACGTAACACATAACACATCACACACAACACATCACACATAACACATCACACATAACACATAACACATCACACATAACACATCACACATTACACATCACACATAACACATCACACATAACACATCACACATCACACATACCACATCACACATCACACATAACACATCACACATAACACATAATACATCACACATAACACCTCACACATAACACATAACACATCACACATCACACGTAACACATCACACATAACACATCACACATCACACATAACACATCACACTTAACACATAACACATCACACGTAACACATTACACATCACACATCACACGTAACACATCACACACAACACATAACACATCACACATAACACATCACACATAACACATCACACGTAACACATCACACATAACACATCACACATAACACATCACACATAACACATCACACATCACACATACCACATCACACATCACACATAACACATCACACATAACACATAATACATCACACATAACACCTCACACATAACACATAACACATCACACATCACACGTAACACATCACACATAACACATCACACATCACACATAACACATCACACTTAACACATAACACATCACACGTAACACATTACACATCACACATCACACGTAACACATCACACACAACACATAACACATCACACATAACACATCACACATAACACATCACACGTAACACATCACACATAACACATCACACATAACACATCACACATCACATATAACACATAACACATCACACACCACACATCACACATAACACATCACACATCACACGTAACACATCACACATAACACATCACACATAGCACATCACACATAACACATCACACATACCACATCACACATAACACATCACACATCACACATAACACATAACACATCACACATAACACATCACACTTAACACATAACACATCACACATAACACATCACACATAACACATAACACATCACACATAACACATCACACATAACACATAACACATCACACATAACACATAACACATCACACACAACACATCACACATAACACATCACACATAACAGATAACACATCACACATAACACATCACACATTACACATCACACATAACACATCACACATAACACATCACACATACCACATCACACATCACACATAACACATCACACATAACACATAATACATCACACATAACACATCACACATAACACATAACACATCACACATCACACGTAACACATCACACATAACACATCACACATCACACATAACACATCACACTTAACACATAACACATCACACGTAACACATTACACATCACACATCACACGTAACACATCACACACAACACATAACACATCACACATAACACATCACACATAACACATCACACATAACACATCACACGTAACACATCACACATAACACATCACACATAACACATCACACATCACATATAACACATAACACATCACACACCACACATCACACATAACACATCACACATCACACGTAACACATCACACATAACACATCACACATACCACATCACACATAACACATCACACATAACACATCACACATAACACATCACACATCACACATAACACATAACACATCACACATCACACATAACACATCACACTTAACACATAACACATCACACATAACACATAACACATCACACATAACACATCACACATAACACATCACACATAACACATCACACATCACACATAACACATCACACATAACACATCACACATAACACATCACACATAACACATAACACATCACACATAACACATCACACATCACACATAACACATCACACATAACACATCACACATAACACATAATACATCACACATAACACATCACACATCACACATAACACGTAACACATCACACATCACACGTAACACATCACACATAATACATCACACATAACACATCACACATAACACATAACACATCACACATCACACGTAACACATCACACATAACACATAACACATCACACATAACACATCACGCATAACACATCACACATAACACATCACAAATCACACGTAACACATCACACATAACACATAACACATCACACATCACATATAACATATCACACATCACACGTAACACATCACACATAACACATCACACGTAACACATCACACATCACATATAACACATAACACATCACACACCACACATCACACATAACACATCACACATAACACATCACCCATCACACATCACACGTAACACATAACACATCACACATAACACATCACCCATCACACATAACACATCACACATAACACATCACAAATCACACGTAACACATCACACATAACACATCACCCATCACACATCACACGTAACACATAACACATCACACATAACACATCACCCATCACACATCACACGTAACACATCACCCATCACACATCACACGTAACACATAACACATCACACATAACACATCACCCATCACACATAACACATAACACATCACACATAACACATCACACATAACACATCACACATAACACATCACACATAACACATAACACATCACACATCACACATAACACATCACACATAACACATCACACATAACACATCACACATAACACATAACACATCACACATAACACATCACACATAACACATCACACATAACACATAACACATCACACATAACACATAACACATCACACATCACACATAACACATCACACATCACACATAACACATCACACATAACACATAATACATCACACATAACACATCACACATCACACATAACACGTAACACATCACACATCACACGTAACACATCACACATAATACATCACACATAACACATCACACATAACACATAACACATCACACATCACACGTAACACATCACACATAACACATCACACATAACACATCACGCATAACACATCACACATAACACATCACAAATCACACGTAACACATCACACATAACACATCACACATCACATATAACATATCACACATCACACGTAACACATCACACATAACACATCACACGTAACACATCACACATCACATATAACACATAACACATCACACACCACACATCACACATAACACATCACACATAACACATCACCCATCACACATCACACGTAACACATAACACATCACACATAACACATCACCCATCACACATAACACATCACACATCACACATAACACATCACAAATCACACGTAACACATCACACATAACACATCACCCATCACACATCACACGTAACACATGACACATCACACATAACACATCACCCATCACACATAACACATCACCCATCACACATCACACGTAACACATAACACATCACACATAACACATCACCCATCACACATAACACATAACACATCACACATAACACATCACACATAACACATCACACATAACACATCACACATAACACATAACACATCACACATCACACATAACACATCACACATAACACATCACACATAACACATCACACATAACACATCACACATAACACATCACACATAACACATCACGCCTAACACATCACATATAACACATCACACATCACACATAACACATCACACATAACACATAACACATCACACATAACACATCACACACCACACATAACACATCACACATAACACATAACACATCACACATAACACATCACCCATCACACATCACACATAACACATCACACATAACACATCACCCATCACACATAACACATGACACATCACCCATCACACATAACACATAACACATCACACATAACACATCACACATAACACATCACACATCACACATAACACATCACACATAACACGTAACACACCACACATAACACGTAACACACCACACATAACAAATAACACATAACACATCACACATCACACATAACACATCACACATCACCCATCACACATAAAACATAACACATCACCCATCACACATAACACATAACACATCACACATAACACATCACCCATCACACATAACACATCGCACATAACACATAACACATCACAGACAACACATCACACATAACACATCACACATAACACATCACACACCACACAAAACACATAACACACCACACCTCACACATAACACATCACACATAACACATCACACACCACACATCACACAGCACACATCACACATAACACATCACACATAACACATCACACATAACACATAATACATCACACATAACACATCACACATAACACATCACACATAACACATCACACATAACACATCACACAAAACACATAACGCATCACACATCACCCATCACGCGTTAACCATTGCGATCCACACAAAACAAGTCACTCATCGATCATTGGAGAGGTGTTCAGCCAGTCGTGGATTCACCATGGCTGCTGCTGCTGATGATGACGCTGATGATGATGACGCTGATGATGGTGATGATGACGCTGATGATGGTGGTGATGACGCTGATAATGAATGAAGATGACGCTGATACTGTTTATGACACTAATAATGTTGATGACGCTGATGATGATGACGCTGCTGATGATGATGACGCTGATGATGGTGACGCTGATGATGGTGATGACGCTGATGATAGTGATGATGACGCTGATGATGGTGGTGATGACGCTGATAATGAATGAAGATGACGCTGATACTGTTTATGGAACTAATAATGTTGATGACGCTGATGATGATGACGCTGATGATGATGATGATGACGCTGATGATGGTGACGCTGATGATGACGCTGATGATGGTGATGATGACGCTGATGATAGTGATGATGACGCTGATGATGGTGGTGATGACGCTGATAATGAATGAAGATGACGCTGATACTGTTTATGACACTAATAATGTTGATGACGCTGATGATGATGACGCTGATGATGATGATGACGCTGATGATGATAACGCTGATGATGGTGACGCTGATGATGGTGATGATGACGCTGATGATAGTGATGACGCTGATGATGATGACGCTGATGATGGTGATGACTCTGACGATGATGATGACGCTGATGATGGTGGTGACGCTGATATATATTTGCTGTTTGCAGTGTGTCTCTCTCTTCCTGTGGTCGCGTGGATTTTTCTCCAGGTCCTTCGGTTTTCCCCAGCACCACATTTAGAAATCAACAACTTCACGCATTCAGAGACTTATTTGGCTGCCGCTATAAATGTCCTCGCGATGATGATGATGATAAGCCGCCGCTTTCGTTGAGCTGTCATTTGTTATTACGAGGGTAACTTGTGACAAGGAGCAACCATTGCAGTTCAGTGGTGGGGCCTTACATCTGGTAAAATAAAGAATAAAAAGTGACATTTTAAATTAAATGCTTATTTACAATCAAGCAGAGTGACAGGCGCCTCATTGGGTTTCGATTTTTTAAGATTCATTTCTTTTCAGCCAGTGACTGATGATGATGATGATGCATCGTTCATGCAAATGTAATCTCACAATCGGCGGGTAGTAAGCAACAACAACCGCCATTCACCACTAAGTGGCGGTGACGTCACCACAACGCATGTGCTAGGCTATGTGCACCCTGAGCCCACGTGAAGTGTCGAACGCCCGCTGGCAGGATATCACGGGGCAGACCCAGGTGCCACGGGTCGACTGACTGCGATGACTGGCTGATGCACCACCTGTGCCCCCTACTGTGCCAACCTGCTGTGCTTTAGCCACCCGGCGCTCCGCTCGTTGTTGTGAGCGTCGCTCCTCCGCCCTCCGTTGTTGTCGGAGGGCGACTACCTCCAACTGCCCAGTAGCGTCCTTCACGAGCCTCCTCCACAGAGGCCGATCTTGACACCGCTTGTACCAGTCATCGGCAAGTCTACTCAGCTCCTCATCCTCCTGTACCACATCACTCCATCTCTTCTCTAGCCCGTGCCGCGCCCGTTTAGCCCCGTCAATCCGGCCGAACAAAAGCTGTTTCGGCATGCGGTGGCTGGGCATGCGGGCTACATGACCCAGCCATCGCAGCCTTGCCCGCCGGAGGACGTCACCGATGGGACCTTGCCCAGATCTTTCAAGGATTTGTGAGCTCCTCACACAATCTAGTCTGGTTAAACCCAGGATGGATCGTAGACAGGCCAGCCTAAATAACCGGCGAAGATGTTCCATTAGAGGGGTCCACGTTTCGCAAGCGTAGAGAAGGGAGGGAATGACCGTGGCCGAGAAGACCTGAAGCTTAGTGCGGAGCGACAGACCAGGTAGCTTCCACACAGCGTTACACAACCGACTGATTCGGAGTGAGACCTCTGATGTTAAACTGGTACCGGTCATAAGCACACTGCCCAGGTATGGGAAACTCTCCACTCTCTCCACAACTGCCCCTTCACCGATTGGGAGTTGTGGGGGTGGAGTGTCAGATGGTACAAAATACCCAGGCAGGTGCTTAGTTTTGGTGGGGCTGATGGTAAGGCCACACCTCTTAGTGGCACGCTCCAGTCTCAGCAGCAGCGTCTCCATCTCCTCCTCTGAATGAGCAGCTATTACCAAATTATCAGCATACATAACGTGGTTAAGCAATAGGGAGCCATCCCTTGACCGCACCCGGGCATCGATCCGTCTCCCATTATATCTGTACCATATGGAGATTCCACCGGTACAGCTATTGAAGGCTTCACGAACTACGTGGTCAAAATATATGTTAAATAATGTGGGAGCCAGAGGACATCTCTGTCGCACCTCAAGGTGTACAGGGAATGGCTCTGACTCCCGGCCACGTAGTTTTACCCGGGCCCGCTCACCATCATGAAGGTTCTTAATGATCGTCAGCAGAGGATCAGGTACTCCAAAAGCACGAAGAACAACCCAGAGCCCAGGCCTACTGATGGTATCATAGGCCTTGATCAGGTCAATAAAGCAGAGATGTAGGTCTTGTTGGAATTCCCTACACCTCTGCTGTAGCAGACGGACAGAAAATATGGCATCTGTGCAGGACCGCCCTTTCCTGAAACCGCATTGGGGCTCCGCAAGCCTCTCCTCAGCGTGCCTGGCAAGGCGATGTTGAATAATCCTTGCCAGGACCTTTCCCGGCACACTGAGGAGTGAGATGCCCCTGTAGGTGTTACAGTCTGTGCGGTCCCCCTTCTTAAAAAGGGGGACCACCAGGGCATCCTTCCAATCCTGCGGAACCCGTCCAGTGGTCCAGACTGTTGTTATGATGTCATATAGGGCAGTCTGTGCACAAACGCCACCCTCCCTCAGCATTTCGCTTGGGAGATCACCTCTGCCCGCTACCTTTCCTGGTCTCAGACTCCGGATCGCCTTCAGTACTTCCTTAACAGATGGCACCTCAGCCAGCCACTCACAGGGGGTGACTTCTTCCAATATTTGAGGCACCGCAGCCTCAGCAGGGTCATCCTCAATTTGTGCCACGATGTTTTCCTGGCTGAGAGATTTTCCCTCCCCCAGGACCTAACAGAAATGCTCAGCAAATCTGCAAACCTGTTCCTGGGGGTCGGAGATTGGATCACCGTTTTTTCCCCTAATGATGGTAATAGGTGTGGCGCTGCAGGTTACTTTTTTGATGGAGTTAAATAGAGATTTGTGATCACGGGCCACTGAGGCAGACTCCATCTCCTCAGCAACCCGCGACCACCACCCATCCTTGCAGCACCTCACGGCTCTCCGAACTTCTGAGCGAAGGCTGCGGTAAGCCTCCTCATTCTCTGACGTGGGATTCTGAAGCCCATGACAGTGGGCCTGTCGCTTTTTCTCAACCATCCTGAACACCTCCTCTGTCAGCCAGGGTCTCTGGGGAGGTCTGGACCGCATACCCAAAGCAGCCATTGCAGCTGCATGAGTCACAGTCCTAAACCTCGCCCATTTACCCTCGACATCAGGAGGAGTCGGGGACGATGCCAATCCCAGCCGCAAGCAATGATAAAATTCTCGCTTGCAACTTTCATCAGATAACTGAGACCAGGCCACTTTAGGTTGGAATGGGGTCCTGGGTGTACACCCACCACAGGAGTGGAAGAATGGCAGGCGCATCTTACAGATGACTAGTCGATGGTCAGAGGGCAGATCAGCTCCACGGTAGGTCCTGGTGTCAAGGACATGGGCTTGCATCCGCTGGTCCGTCACTATGTAGTCCAGCAGATGTTCTTGCTTGGACCCGGCATGCATCCATGATGTTGTGTGGATGCGCCAATGCCGGAACAGCGTGTTGGTTATTACAAGCCCATGGGCTGCACAAAAATCTATCAGCCTTCTACCGTTGTAATTGAGCTGATCTGGCCCATGCCCTCCAATCACTCCAGACCAGATGCCAGCATCATAACCAACTCGGGAATTGAAGTCACCCAACAAGATGACTCTATCCAGAGGGGCCACTTTAGCCAGCACCTGTAACAGGAGGTCATAGAAGGCATCTGACTCATTGGCTTTGCCTGCATCCCTCCACGGATGTTCATCTTTGGTGGGGGCATAAGTAACCACGACCAGCACTCCTCGCCTCCGGTTGATGCGAAGGCGAGCCCAAAGTAGCCTGGGGCTTACAGCTTCCCACACATTATCGCCACGCTCCCACGCCCCCTTCATTCTTTTGTTCAAAAGAAGAGCCACACCCTGTTGTTTGGCAGTCTGCTGCCCCGAGTAGAGGACTGTCCACCCCTCATGGTGGCAGGAGCCAGAACCGGTCCACCGGACCTCCTGAATGCCACAGAGATCCAGGCGGTACCGGTCCAGGTCTCGACAGAGGAATGGCAGCCTCTCCTTTGCAGTGAGCGTTCGAACATTCCACGTGGCCACACGAAGTGGCTTTTCGCTGTTTCTGGAGCAGCCCCGAAGGTAGAGATTCAATCTCCTGGCTCCGCCAATTGGGGTTTGGCCAGGAGACGTCATAGACGCCTGTCCCTCCGTGGCCTCCAGCACACGCTTATTAGTTAAATTTTGTATCCGTGGTTTCGTGGTAAATTTTTGAAGGTGGAGGGGTTACCAGCCCCTCGCACTCGTCCAGAGCCCCCGTTTAGCTACTGTGGTGGTCACAGACGCCATGAGGGGAGGGGCAAATCGGAATTGGCCCCTCCGACCACCGCATTGTCCACGACAGAGTTGCCCGTCCGGCACGGCGAGGAGGTAGGGGGTTGTTTTGCCGGACACACACACACACACATGCGTACACACGCACACGCACACACGCACATACACGCACACACGCACACACACACGCATGCACACACACGCACGCACGCACACACACGTGCACATACACACATCCGCGAGCTTGGAGGATGCTGCTACTGATGGCGGGTGAGAGCCGGCGTTACCACCAGGTGTTGCTCTGCTGTTCTACAAGTGTGTAATTACTGGGTGCCATCTGTTGGCCAGGAGGGATGCTCACGGGTATGGGTGCATTATATAATAACCAACTATAAATGGGGCGTAATTGGGCTAAGGGTTAAAGGCGGGATCAGTCGGGAAGCTCCGGAAACCTGCTCTAAGGTTCTAGAAGGGGGTGTGGTCCGAGGCGGGGCCTGGCCACGCCGAGGAGTATATAGGGGGGACCTGACCGGAGGTTCGGGGCTGTCGTGGGGTCCAGGTCCTGGCTGCTGTCGCTGTCTTTGCCGTCATCTCTTCTTCATCATCCGGCCGCATGGCCGATCCACTGCACGGCACCCATCGTCGTCGTCGTCGCTATATTAGTCAGCCAGCTATAGAGTTAGACGCTGACGATGGGGCTGTGTGGATGGGTCAGCTATGCGTAGCCCTATGTATATGCCACTCAGTGATTGTTGTGCCTGTGAGTGTGAGAAATAAATAAGGAGCCCTCTACACGTCGTGTCTTAGAAGTCGATCACTACACATGTATTAAGATGTTATTTTTTCTCTTTCCCAGTAACATTAGATTATCTTGTACCGCATGGGGCGAGGAAAACCACAGCGCTCTGAGAAATCCCCATACCTTGTGCGAGGGGGAAATGCTTTATCCCCCCCTCCCCCATACCGATGGAAAACGTGGAGATTAGTCCACCCATGGGGTAGAAGGGAGTGAGATGGAACAGATGGAGGTTAGTCCACCCACGGGGTAGAAGGGAGTGAGATGGAACAGATGGAGGTTAGTCCACCCACGGGTATAGAAGAGAGAGTGATGGAACAGATGGGGATTGGTCCACCCACGGGGTAGAAGGGAGTGAGATGGAACAGATGGAGATTGGTCCACCCACGGGGTAGAAGGGAGTGAGATGGAACGGATGGAGGTTAGTCCACCCACGGGGTAGAAGGGAGTGAGATGGAACAGATGGAGATTAGCCCACCCACGGGATAGAAGGCAGTGAGATGGAACAGATGGAGATTAGTCCACACACGGGATAGAAGGGAGTGAGATGGAACAGATGGAGATTAGTCCACCCACGGGGTAGAAGGGAGTGAGATGGAACAGATGGAGATTGGTCCACCCACGGGGTAGAAGGGAGTGAGATGGAACAGATGGAGATTGGTCCACCCACGGGGTAGAAGGGAGTGAGATGGAACAGATGGAGGTTAGTCCACCCACGGGGTAGAAGGGAGTGAGATGGAACAGATGGAGATTGGTCCACACACTTTGCTGTGTCGCCTTCTAGCTGGCAGAGCCAGGAGGTACAGCTCCTCCATGACACCCACGGGGCTAGAAGTGAGTGTTCTTCCTTGTGTCATCCATCAACCCTCTCGTCAGTTGCCTCCACAGCGCTGGATTGCTCAGCACAGCCGAGCCGAGGTGAGAAAATCACCGGGGAAAAATAACTAAAAAGTAAAATAGATCAAGTACATCATTATCTGAAATGTGTAAGTAACTAAGTTCAGATTGCATAAGTACATCAAGACAGGCCAGACAAAACAACAGCACGAGCAGGCCCAGACCACACCAAGACAACAAAGACAGAGGTCCCCCGTGTAGCCTGTAACAGTCTGCCCATGAAGGCCGGCACGGCACACGACGGAGTGGGTGGCCAGCACCACGCCCGGCCGCCTTTGTCTCCCCCCAGTGGCGATGTTTTACACACCGCACCAATAAACTCATTTGAGGCTGAGTCAATCTAGGTGAGAGGCCCAGGACCGGTTCAAATAATTGTCGCCGGTGTTGCCCATGAGCGGGAACCGAATTGGGGTCGCCGGGTTCCCAGCGCGAAGCGCTGCACCGCTACTCCCCGCCAAGACAACTGCACACAGACCCAGCCGTCCGCATCCTAACCAATGTGGATGCGGACGAGTTGGACACCCGGCACTGGAACGAGAATCTCTAGGTCAGTGGTTCTTCTTAATCTGGGGGTGCATCTCGCAGCGTCCTCTGGGGCTGCTGCGAGACGCCCTTTCTGGGGGGAGGTACGAGTCACGGCCAGATTCTTTTTAGAAGGAAAATAATGGAATCACAAATTAAGGCAGAGGGGGCATTATAAGTTATGCAACTTATTGCCATTGTTGTTGACGAGTGAGAACCAAAGGGGTTCAAGGCTGCAGGTTCATCACCACTGGGTCACTCCACAGGGTCACAAGGTCACTCAAGACAGCCCAGCCGAGTCTCACGATCAGGAGGGGTTCTCTCCAAGCAACTCTCTCCAGCAGTGCCGAGCCCCGTAGCCATGGTTTCTTGCGGCGTGCATCTGTCGCGTGACGCCACCGTAGGGGGGAGGGCAGGGGGGGGTCTTTAACATCTTCGTGCGGCGCGAGTGAATCAGGCGGCGCGTGTGGCGGTAGTGGGGGTACTGTCACCGTTGAATGCACCCAGCAGCACAGTGTTAGCCAGGGCAACCTCCCTCACCACCGCCTCCCCATCTCCCCCCCGCACACCATGCGAGTCTATTGGTCTCCGTGCGAGTATATGGGTCTCTATGCGAGTCTATGGGTCTCTGTGTGAGTCTATGGGTCTCTATACGAGTCTAAGGGTCTCTATGTGAGTCTATGGGTCTCTATGCGAGTCTATTGGTCTCCATGTAAGTCTATGGGTCTCTCTACAAGTCAATGATGCTCACTGACTTCAGAAGGCGCCCATCTGATTCGATTTCCTAGCGCGGTAGTTGACACAATGGTGCAAGTTTCTCAAATCCCCCCCGCACCTCCCCCCACCTCCCCCCACACCTCCCCCAAACCTCTTCCCACCTACTCCCCACCTCTCCCCCCACCTCCTTCCCCCACCAATAATAAATTGGTTCCGTCTCAACAGCAACACAGGAACTTCCTGATATGATGGTATTGAGTTTGGTCACGTGACCAGGAAGTTACGAGTTAAGGGTCTCGAAGCCACGAGGCAAGGCAGGGGTGTCAGCCATTACACAGAGTACAAAATGGAGACACAAATAGCGTGTCAGTGAAGACGGGTGTTCATTGTGGGACTTTAAGAAGCATTGTCTGTAAATTCGTTTATGTTCTTATAATACTGGGAATGCTGTTATAATGTTAGGATTGCCGTTATAATGCTGTAAATGCCTTTATAATGCCGTTAAATTGTTACGATAAATATGAGGCCTAGTTAACAACGAAGCCTGCCACTTGCATTATTGTGCATGTTATTTATCGTTGGATAAGTCGAGCCAGACTTGTGCCCATGTAACTTTAATGCAATCTTGAGAACAAGGATGAAGAAGTATCTCATCCACAGTTTAGTGTTATATGCAGCACTGTACATTTAGGCTGCAGTATGGTGATTACACAAAGTGACCTTATTTAACAGAGTAGCTTATCTTCTCGTACCGCTATTCAGTGCTAATGTAGGTGCCTGGTCCATCCAGGACCTATTGCTGAGATTCATGTTATCTAAGACAATGTTATGATGCTCCAGTGTTCATTCATTGTATTGCTATTACAAGTGTAGTGACATCACTGTGTGATGCCGTCTCGAGAGAGGCGCGGCGTGCAGCGTGTTGACATCACAGGCAACACGTATTTGTGAATGCAGTACCAGCCCTAGAGGGGCTCGGGAAGCACTGACTGACAGTGACGGATGGCACCACGCTCTGCGTGCAGTGCCGACCCCGAAAGGATAGGGTGTGAGAGTGCCGGCCATGGGAATGGGGTTACCGAAGGCCGTGGCACTCTGGTTGACCCCAGAGGCCACGTGACCGGTTGAGTCTACACACGGACCCCCAAGTGGGGGGCTAGGGGTGGTCACGTGTCAGGGATCGAGATCCTGTTCGAGGGTTCTCAAAGGTGGTCGTGGCCAGGGGCAGAAGCCAGCCCCCCCACAGAGGATATAAGCCGGGTCCCCCAGTGGGAGCGGCTGCTGTTGTTATCCTGAAGAACCGACGTTCTACGTTCAACGTCCGAGAAGAGTCACCAGCACGTGAACCTGGACCCAAGCTGGGGTCCTGTGCGTTGTAGCTACTCCCAGTGTGATTGGTGTAGTTAGCCCGGTGGTCCACCACCATGGTGTTTAGTTAGCCTGGTGGTCCACCACCATGTGGTGTTATCTGGAAAAGGGGCAGTTATCCCTTTGTGTTAATAAATGTGTTGCCTCCACAGAGTACATCTGCGAATCAGTTGAACCAACTGCACAGGTATTAACAGATTCTGTATTTTGTGCTGTGTATTTCCATCAGTTTTACCTCGTTCTATGCATTAAATACATTGGAGTCAGATATTCACCCTGGCTCTGAAGGTTTATTGAATGCGAGGTTAACTACTCGGATAGTGGTGTAACGCAGCGCACAGCGAGGCCGAGACAGTAAAAAATATATATTCTTCTTGGAGTTCTCAAGCAGCCAGCTCCTCACACTTGGAGCTCTCAAGCAGCCAGCTCCTCACACTTGGAGCTCTCAAGTAGCCAGCTCCTCACACTTGGAGCTCTCAAGCAGCCAGCTCCTCACACTTGGAGCTCTCAAGTAGCCAGCTCCTCACACTTGGAGCTCTCAAGCAGCCAGCTCATCAGGCTTGGAGCTCTCAGCCAGCTCCTCACACTTGGAGATCTCAAGTAGCCAGCTCCTCAGGCTTGGAGCTCTCAGCCAGCTCCTCACACTTGGAGCTCTCAACCAGCTCCTCACACTTGGAGATCTCAAGTAGCCAGCTCCTCACTCTTGGAGATCTCAAGTAGCCAGCTCCTCAGGCTTGGAGATCTCAAGTAGCCAGCTCCTCAGGCTTTGAGATCTCAAGTAGCCAGCTCCTCACACTTGGAGATCTCAAGTAGCCAGCTCCTCACACTTGGAGATCTCAGCCAGCTCCTCACACTTGGAGATCTCAAGCAGCCAGGTCCTCACACTTGGAGCTCTCAAGTAGCCAGCTCCTCACACTTGGAGATCTCAAGTAGCCATCTCCTCACACTTGGAGCTCTCAGCCAGCTCCTCACACTTGGAGATCTCAAGTAGCCAGCTCCTCACATTTGGAGATCTCAAGTAGCCAGCTCCTCACACTTGGAGCTCTCAGCCAGCTCCTCACACTTGGAGCTCTCAGCCAGCTCCTCAGGCTTGGAGCTCTCAAGTAGCCAGCTCCTCACACTTGGAGATCTCAGCCAGCTCCTCACACTTGGAGATCTCAAGTAGCCAGCTCCTCACACTTGGAGCTCTCAAGTAGCCAGCTCCTCACACCTGGAGATCTCAAGTAGCCAGCTCCTCACACTTGGAGATCTCAAATAGCCAGCTCCTCACACTTGGAGCTCTCAACCAGCTCCTCACACTTGGAGCTCTCAACCAGCTCCTCACACTTGGAGATCTCAGCCAGCTCCTCACACTTGGAGCTCTCAAGCAGCCAGCTCCTCACACTTGGAGCTCTCAACCAGCTCCTCACACTTGGAGATCTCAAGTAGCCAACTCCTCAGGCTTGGAGATCTCAAGTAGCCAGCTCCTCACACTTGGAGATCTCAAGTAGACAGCTCCTCACACTTGGAGATCTCAAGTAGACAGCTCCTCACACTTGGAGATCTCAAGTAGCCAGCTCCTCACACTTGGAGATCTCAAGTAGCCAGCTCCTCACACTTGGAGATCTCAAGTAGCCAGCTCCTCACACTTGGAGCTCTCAGCCAGCTCCTCACACTTGGAGATCTCAGCCAGCTCCTCACACTTGGAGATCTCAAGTAGCCAGCTCCTCACACTTGGAGCTCTCACGTAGCCAGCTCCTCACATTTGGAGCTGGAAACCAGATCCTCACATTTGGAGCTCTCAACCAGCTCCTCACACTTGGAGATCTCAAGTAGCCAGCTCCTCAGGCTTGGAGCTCTCAACCAGCTCCTCACACTTGGACATCTCAAGTAGCCGGCTCCTCAGGCTTGGAGCTCTCAAGTAGCCAGCTCCTCACACTTGGAGCTCTCAAGTAGCCAGCTCCTCACACTTGGAGCTCTCAGCCAGCTCCTCACACTTGGAGATCTCAGCCAGCTCCTCACACTTGGAGATCTCAAGTAGCCAACTCCTCAGGCTTGGAGATCTCAAGTAGCCAGCTCCTCACACTTGGAGATCTCAAGTAGCCAGCTCCTCACACTTGGAGATCTCAAGTAGCCAGCTCCTCACACTTGGAGATCTCAAGTAGCCAGCTCCTCACACTTGGAGATCTCAAGTAGCCAGCTCCTCACACTTGGAGATCTCAAGTAGCCAGCTCCTCACACTTGGAGATCTCAGCCAGCTCCTCACACTTGGAGCTCTCAGCCAGCTCCTCACACTTGGAGATCTCAGCCAGCTCCTCACACTTGGAGATCTCAGCCAGCTCCTCACACTTGGAGATCTCAAGTACCCAGCTCCTCACACTTGGAGATCTCAAGTAGCCAGCTCCTCACACTTGGAGATCTCAAGTAGCCAGCTCCTGACACTTGGAGCTCTCAAGTAGCCAGCTCCTCACATTTGGAGCTCTCAACCAGCTACTCACATTTGGAGCTCTCAACCAGCTCCTCACACTTGGAGATCTCAAGTAGCCAGCTCCTCAGGCTTGGAGCTCTCAACCAGCTCCTCACACTTGGAGATCTCAAGTAGCCAGCTCCTCACACTTGGAGCTCTCAAGTAGCCAGCTCCTCACACTTGGAGCTCTCAGCCAGCTCCTCAAACTTGGAGATCTCAAGTAGCCAGCTCCTCACACTTGGAGATCTCAAGTAGCCAGCTCCTCACACTTGGAGATCTCAAGTAGCCAGCTCCTCACACTTGGAGATCTCAGCCAGCTCCTCACACTTGGAGCTCTCAGCCAGCTCCTCACACTTGGAGATCTCAGCCAGCTCCTCACACTTGGAGATCTCAGCCAGCTCCTCACACTTGGAGATCTCAAGTACCCAGCTCCTCTAAACTTGGAGATCTCAAGTAGCCAGCTCCTCACACTTGGAGATCTCAAGTAGCCAGCTCCTCACACTTGGAGCTCTCAAGTAGCCAGCTCCTCACATTTGGAGCTCTCAACCAGCTACTCACATTTGGAGCTCTCAACCAGCTCCTCACACTTGGAGATCTCAAGTAGCCAGCTCCTCAGGCTTGGAGCTCTCAACCAGCTCCTCACACTTGGAGATCTCAAGTAGCCAGCTCCTCACACTTGGAGCTCTCAAGTAGCCAGCTCCTCACACTTGGAGCTCTCAGCCAGCTCCTCAAACTTGGAGATCTCAAGTAGCCAGCTCCTCACACTTGGAGATCTCAAGTAGCCAGCTCCTCACACTTTGAGCTCTCAAGTAGCCAGCTCCTCACACTTGGAGATCTCATCCAGCTCCTCACACTTGGAGCTCTCAGCCAGCTCCTCACACTTGGAGCTCTCAAGTAGCCAGCTCCTCACACTTGGAGATCTCAAGTAGCCAGCTTCTCACACTTGGAGATGTCAAGCAGCCAGCTCCTCACACTTGGAGCTCTCAAGTAGCCAGCTCCTCACACTTGGAGATCTCAAGTAGCCAGCTCCTCACACTTGGAGCTCTCAACCAGCTCCTCACACTTGGAGATCTCAAGTAGCCAGCTCCTCACTCTTGGAACTCTCAGCCAGCTCCTCACACTTGGAGATCTCAAGTAGCCAGCTCCTCACACTTGGAGCTCTCAAGTAGCCAGCTCCTCACACTTGGAGATCTCAGCCAGCTACTCACACTTGGAGCTCTCAGCCAGCTCCTCACACTTGGAGCTCTCAGCCAGCTCCTCACACTTGGAGCTCTCAAGTAGCCAGCTCCTCACACTTGGAGATCTCAAGTAGCCAGCTCCTCACACTTGGAGCTCTCAACCAGCTAATCACACTTGGAGATCTCAAGTAGCCAGCTCCTCACTCTTGGAGATCTCAGCCAGCTCCTCACACTTGGAGCTCTCAAGTAGCCAGCTCCTCAGGCTTGGAGCTCTCAAGTAGCCAGCTCCTCACACTTGGAGCTCTCAAGTAGCCAGTTCCTCACACTTGGAGATCTCAAGTAGCCAGCTCCTCACACTTGGAGATCTCAAGTAGCCAGCTCCTCACACTTGGAGATCTCAAGTAGCCAGCTCCTCACACTTTGAGCTCTCAAGTAGCCAGCTCCTCACACTTGGAGATCTCATCCAGCTCCTCACACTTGGAGCTCTCAGCCAGCTCCTCACACTTGGAGCTCTCAAGTAGCCAGCTCCTCACACTTGGAGATCTCAAGTAGCCAGCTTCTCACACTTGGAGATCTCAAGCAGCCAGCTCCTCACACTTGGAGCTCTCAAGTAGCCAGCTCCTCACACTTGGAGATCTCAAGTAGCCAGCTCCTCACACTTGGAGCTCTCATCCAGCTCCTCACACTTGGAGATCTCAAGTAGCCAGCTCCTCACTCTTGGAACTCTCAGCCAGCTCCTCACACTTGGAGATCTCAAGTAGCCAGCTCCTCACACTTGGAGCTCTCAAGTAGCCAGCTCCTCACACTTGGAGATCTCAGCCAGCTACTCACACTTGCAGCTCTCAGCCAGCTCCTCACACTTGGAGCTCTCAGCCAGCTCCTCACACTTGGAGCTCTCAAGTAGCCAGCTCCTCACACTTGGAGCTCTCAACCAGCTAATCACACTTGGAGATCTCAAGTAGCCAGCTCCTCACTCTTGGAGATCTCAGCCAGCTCCTCACACTTGGAGCTCTCAAGTAGCCAGCTCCTCAGGCTTGGAGCTCTCAAGTAGCCAGCTCCTCACACTTGGAGCTCTCAAGTAGCCAGCTCCTCACACTTGGAGATCTCAAGTAGCCAGCTCCTCACACTTGGAGATCTCAAGTAGCCAGCTCCTCACACTTGGAGCTCTCAACCAGCTCCTCACACTTGGAGCTCTCAACCAGCTCCTCACACTGGGAGATCTCAGCCAGCTCCTCACACTTGGAGCTCTCAAGCAGCCAGCTCCTCACAATTGGAGCTCTCAAGCAGCCAGCTCCTCACACTTGGAGATCTCAAGTAGCCAGCTCCTCACACTTGGAGCTCTCAGCCAGCTCCTCACACTTGGAGCTCTCAGCCAGCTCCTCACACTTGGAGATCTCAAGTAGCCAGCTCCTCAGGCTTGGAGATCTCAAGTAGCCAGCTGCTCACACTTGGAGATCTCAAGTAGCCAGCTCCTCACACTTGGAGCTCTCAAGTAGCCAGCTCCTCACACTTGGAGATCTCAAGTAGCCAGCTTCTCACACTTGGAGATCTCAAGCAGCCAGCTCCTCACACTTGGAGCTCTCAAGTAGCCAGCTCCTCACACTTGGAGCTCTCAACCAGCTCCTCACACTTGGAGATCTCAAGTAGCCAGCTCCTCACTCTTGGAACTCTCAGCCAGCTCCTCACACTTGGAGATCTCAAGTAGCCAGCTCCTCACACTTGGAGCTCTCAAGTAGCCAGCTCCTCACACTTGGAGATCTCAGCCAGCTACTCACACTTGGAGCTCTCACCCAGCTCCTCACACTTGGAGCTCTCAGCCAGCTCCTCACACTTGGAGCTCTCAAGTAGCCAGCTCCTCACACTTGGAGCTCTCAACCAGCTCCTCACACTTGGAGCTCTCAACCAGCTCCTCACACTGGGAGATCTCAGCCAGCTCCTCACACTTGGAGCTCTCAAGCAGCCAGCTCCTCACAATTGGAGCTCTCAAGCAGCCAGCTCCTCACACTTGGAGATCTCAAGTAGCCAGCTCCTCACACTTGGAGCTCTCAGCCAGCTCCTCACACTTGGAGCTCTCAGCCAGCTCCTCACACTTGGAGATCTCAAGTAGCCAGCTCCTCAGGCTTGGAGATCTCAAGTAGCCAGCTGCTCACACTTGGAGATCTCAAGTAGCCAGCTCCTCACACTTGGAGCTCTCAAGTAGCCAGCTCCTCACACTTGGAGATCTCAAGTAGCCAGCTTCTCACACTTGGAGATCTCAAGCAGCCAGCTCCTCACACTTGGAGCTCTCAAGTAGCCAGCTCCTCACACTTGGAGCTCTCAACCAGCTCCTCACACTTGGAGATCTCAAGTAGCCAGCTCCTCACTCTTGGAACTCTCAGCCAGCTCCTCACACTTGGAGATCTCAAGTAGCCAGCTCCTCACACTTGGAGCTCTCAAGTAGCCAGCTCCTCACACTTGGAGATCTCAGCCAGCTACTCACACTTGGAGCTCTCACCCAGCTCCTCACACTTGGAGCTCTCAGCCAGCTCCTCACACTTGGAGCTCTCAAGTAGCCAGCTCCTCACACTTGGAGATCTCAAGTAGCCAGCTCCTCACACTTGGAGCTCTCAACCAGCTAATCACACTTGGAGATCTCAAGTAGCCAGCTCCTCACTCTTGGAGATCTCAGCCAGCTCCTCACACTTGGAGCTCTCAAGTAGCCAGCTCCTCAGGCTTGGAGCTCTCAAGTAGCCAGCTCCTCACACTTGGAGCTCTCAAGTAGCCAGCTCCTCACACTTGGAGATCTCAGCCAGCTCCTCACACTTGGAGCTCTCAACCAGCTCCTCACACTTGGAGATATCAGTCAGCTCCTCACACTTGGAGATCTCAAGCAGCCAGCTCCTCACACTTGGAGCTCTCAAGCAGCCAGCTCCTCACACTTGGAGATCTCAGCCAGCTCCTCACACTTGGAGATCTCAGCCAGCTCCTCACACTTGGAGCTCTCAAGTAGCCAGCTCCTCACACTTGGAGCTCTCAACCAGCTCCTCATACTTGGAGCTCTCAAGTAGCCAGCTCCTCACACTTGGACATCTCAAGTAGCCAGCTCCTCACACTTGGAGCTCTCAAGTAGCCAGCTCCTCACACTTGGACATCTCAAGTAGCCAGCTCCTCACACTTGGAGCTCTCAAGTAGCCAGCTCCTCACACTTGGAGCTCTCAAGTAGCCAGCTCCTCACACTTGGAGTTCTCAACCAGCTCCTCACACTTGGAGCTCTCATCCAGCTCCTCACACTTGGAGCTCTCAAGTAGCCAGCTCTGCAGCGAGTCGACATTAAACTTGTGTTGCAAGCATCACAGCATGGAAAGCCACGGTTCAGCAGGGAAAGATGCTGAAGCAAGTGATTTAAGCAATCCAAGACCTCCCATCCTGCCTCACGAGGACCAAGGGAGTTCAAGGCCTCAAGGAGAGGTCAGCCTGACACAACGGGCCTTGGAAAGCTATGATGCTTAATTCTTAACAAACATGCTACGTTGGTTAGATTTAAAACTAAAAGCAACCGCCCACCATGGTTTGATCCTTCGATTACAAAGCTCATGAAAACTAGGGACAAGGCTTGGGCATGTGCTCAGAAAAGTAATGACTGGCTAGAATACAGGATTTTAAGGAATATATGCGTCAAAAAAAATACAGCATGAGAAAAATGGCTTCTTTTCCTCCACTCTCCTGGAATCACATGGAAATGCCAGGATTTTCTGGAAAACAATAAAATGTATCGGAAAGGCATCCAAAACAGACAATCTGCCCGTTAAGCTTAACCTAAATGGGAATATTTTTAAAATCCCCCAAAAATAGTTGACAATTTTAACCTTAAATTTTGATTTAAAGCTTTCGTGACTGCAGTAATTCATATTCTTAGTTTTTTCGGTAAAGTCACGTTGAAGAGAAACAACAAAATAATAAAAAATATATAAAACAATAAAAAAATTCTCACGACGTTTCGACCGAAATTTTTTATAATGTATACTGTCTGAAAGCTACTGTAAGCGTGAACAATCAATTAAGACCTGAAATGGTTTATCAAATCTTTCCAATGATTGCTAAGATAGAATCCATCTTCTCGGTTGAAATTGTCTCTGTGCTTGTATATGTGGATAGCCTCATGAACGAATCTCTCATGGAAGCCAGATGGCTTACAAAGAACCTCTGTCTTGGAAAAGTCAATGGCATGTGAGCCTACTGAACTAGAACAATGATCTGCCACGGCCGAGGTGTTGGTCCTACCGTGTTTAAGGTCTGCTTTGTGTTCACGAATGCGGTCCGAGACATGGCGTTTGGTTTCTCCAATGTAACTACTACCACAGAGGCAACTTAGTTTATAGACACCAGGGTATTGTATGTCCGGAATCACATCTTTTACAGACGGAACCAGATCACGGATTTTATGTAATGTGTTGAAACGGACCTGGATCTTGTGTTTACACTGACCTCTGCTGCTGTAACTTCTTCTAATGCGAAACGAATTCTTTTCAAAACTAGCTTAGCTCTTATCTCAGAAAAAATCAGACTTATACGCACCGAACTAGATCAGTTAGACAAGGCACTCTACAAATCACACTTATCATTGACGGCAACAATGTCCACATCCGATTGGGAACATGTAGACAATATGACTGCCTCTTCAGCTGCTATTATGTCGACCAAATGTAAGGAAAACCTGATTTCCAAATTTAACCTCCTCTTAAACAAAAGACCGGACCCACACACCAAAAAGTTAGACGTTAATAAAGTCGTAATTAATCGCAGTAACAGTTCTATTTCCGATGGTCTGAAATCCGTTTTAGCTAAAGGTCTAAACTTTGCAGTCACACCTAAACACATACCAGTTAATGATATAATTGCCCAAGTAGACGTTGCTCTCAGGGGCCTGGGTCACATCGCTGCAGACGTAGCAAGATCTGAAATCGCTGCAACCCTCAAAAACGCTAAGATGCCAGCTAGCAACCTCAGCAAAGATGAGCGTTTTGAATTATATGAATTAAAAAAGATGAATGATATTGTAGTCCTCTCAGCTGACAAAGGCAATGCTACTGTCATCATGGATAAAATAGAATACAACAACAAAATTAAAGAATTACTTGACGATGGTAGTTATACAAAAATAAAAAGAGATCCCACCAACAGCCTCGTCACACAAACCAACGAAATAATTTCTGATTCAACCGCATTAATTGATCAATCTAAACAGTTTTCATTGAAACCTTCTGCTGCCAGGCCACCAAGATTATACGGCTTACCAAAAATACATAAAGTAGATACACCCCTTCGTCCCATAGTCTCTACTATCGGCTCCCCCACCTACAAACTAGCTCGTTTTTTGTCTGAAATCCTGCGTCCTTTCACTGGAAAGACCACCTCTGCGGTACAAAATTCTACTCACCTGGTATCGACAATCAAGGGTATTTCCCTGTCCCCAGACGACCTGCTTGTCAGTTTTGATGTAGTTTCCTTATTCACCAAGGTTCCTGTACCTGACACCATTGCAATCATTGAAGACTTAGTTCATCAAGGACTAAACACTGAGGTACCCCCCTGGTGAGACACTGTTTAACCAATACATACTTCACTTGGAATGGAACTTTCTACAAACAAACTGAGGGCACCCCAATGGGCTCCCCCCTTTCTCCAGTTATAGCTAACATTTTCATAGAGAAATTTGAGACTGACGCCATCCAGATTGCCACTCTGCGCCCAACCTTATGGAAGAGGTACGTGGATGACACTTTTGTCATCTGGCCACATGGCCGGCCTGCTCTAGACCAATTCTTCGACCACATTAATTCCATACACCCAGCCATCAGATTTACCATGGAAGTCGAAATAGATGGCAAGATACCTTTTTTGGATGTCCTAATTAAAAAGAGACCTGATGGTTCAATGAGCCACTCTGTCTACAGGAAAGCTACCCATACGGATGCTTATCTGAAACCGGATTCCCACCACCATCCATCACAGAAAAATTATCTCATCAAGACTCTGTATCATAGAGCCCAATGCATATCCGACCAGGAACACATAAGCAGTGAATTCAAGCACGTACACCAAGCTCTTAGGGCTAATGGTTACTCCGACTATACAATCCGCAAAGCTATCACTCAAACCATGAAGAAGAACCCTCTTGAGAAGCCTTTCAAAACCATCACTTTACCCTACATTGCTGGGATCACAAAAAAGATCTCCAAAATCTTGAATAAACACAAGATCCAGGTCCGTTTCAACACATTACATAAAATCCGTGATCTGGTTCCGTCTGTAAAAGATGTGATTCCGGACATACAATACCCTGGTGTCTACAAACTAAGTTGCTTCTGTGGTAGTAGTTACTTGGAGAAACCAAACGCCATGTCTCGGACGGCATTCGTGAACACAAAGCAGACCTTAAACACGGTAGGACCAACACCTCGGCCGTGGCAGATCATTGTTCTAATTCAGTAGGCTCACATGCCATTGACTTTTCCAAGACAGAGGTTCTTTGTAAGCCATCTGGCTTCCATGAGAGATTCGTTCATGAGGCTATCCACATATACAAGCACAGAGACAATTTCAACCGAGAAAATGGATTCTATCTTAGCAATCATTGGAAAGATTTGATAAACCATTTCAGGTCTTAATTGATTGTTCACGCTTACAGTGGCTTTCAGACAGTATACATTATAAAAAATTTCGTCTCCCCCCTCCTCTTTTCAGAATATAGATGGACTAGTCCTGGGTAAACTGCCAAATCGTTGCGCGTGGCGCTAACTTTTTTTTATAAATAAATAAATGCGCCGTTTAAAAATACATTTATGCGAACCAACACACCTGAAGACGACCGTTTGAGTTATGGTCGAAACGTCATGATAATTTTTTTAATTGTTTTATATATATTTTATTATTTTGTTGTTTCTCTTCAACGTGACTTTACCGAAAAAACTAAGAATATAATTTTAACCTTATTTTCTGAAGCTGGTAATCTTTTTGATAATGTATTGGGAGTCACCCCTGCTCATGCAAATTCCTACACCCCTGTCCAAACATTAAAAAAAAAATAGTTTCCAGCCAATCCACGAAAGTAATGTTCTGAAACAACTGTCCTACCTCAATGGTCCTCCTCTATCGGAGCAGATAGTATTCCCGTCTTTGCTCTACTGTTGGTCACCTACAGTGATGGAAAAAAGTTTTTGATCCCCTGCTGATTTTGTACGTTTGTCCACTGACAAAGAAATGATCAGTCTATCATTTTAATGGTAGATTTATTTAACAGTAAGAGACAGAATAACAAAAAAAAATCCAGATAAATGTATGTCAAAAATGTTATGAATTGATTTGCATTTCAATGAGGGAAATAAGTATTTGACCCCCTCTCAATCAGAAATATTTCTGACTCCCAGGTGCCTTTAATACAAGTAACGAGCTGAGATTAGGAGCACACTCTTAAAGGGAGTGCTCCTAATCTCAGCTTGTTACCTGTATAAATGAAACCTGTCCACAGAAGCAATCAATCAATCAGATTCCAAACTCTCCACCATGGCCAAGACCAAAGAACTCTCCAAGGATGTCAGGGACAAGATTGTAGACCTACACAAGGTTGGAATGGGCTACAAGACCATTGCCAAGCAGCTTGGTGAGAAGGTGACAACAGTTGGTGCGATAATTCGCAAATGGAAGAAACACAAAAGAACTGTCAATCTCCCTCGGCCTGGGGCTCCATGCAAGATCTCACCTCGTGGAGTTGCAATGATCATGAGAACGGTGAGGAATCAGCCCAGAACTACATGGGAGGATCTTGTCAATGATCTCAAGGCAGCTGGGACCATAGTCACCAAGAAAACAATTGGTAACACACCACGCCGTGAAGGACTGAAATCCTGCAGCGCCCGCAAGATCCCCCTGCTCAGGAAAGCACATATACATGCCCGTCTGAAGTTTGCCAATGAACATCTGAATGATTCAGAGGACAACTGGGTGATAGTGTTGTGGTCAGATGAGACCAAAATGGAGCTGTTTGGCATCAACTGAACTCGCCGTGTTTGGAGGAGGAGGAATGCTGCCTATGACCCCAAGAACACCATCGCCACCGTCAAACATGGAGGTGGAAACATGATGCTTTGGGGTGTTTTTCTGCTGAGGGGACAGGACAACTTCACCGCATCAAAGGGACGATGGACGGGGCCATGTATCGTCAAATCTTGGGTGAGAACCTCCTTCCCTCAGCCAGTGCATTGAAAATGGGTCGTGGATGGGTATTCCAGCATGACAAGGACCCAAAACACACGGCCAAGGCAACAAAGGAGTGGCTCAAGAAGAAGCACATTAAGGTCCTAGAGTGGCCTAGCCAGTCTTCAGACCTTAATCCCATAGAAAATCTGTGGAAGATCTACAAAGAGGAGTGGCACAAAATCCCTCCTGAGATGTGTGCAAACCTGGTGGCCAACTACAAGAGACGTCTGACCTCTGTGATTGCCAACAAGGGTTTTGCCACCAACTACTAAGTCATGTTTTGCAGAGGGGTAAAATACTTATTTCCCTCATTAAAATGCAAATCAATTTATAACATTTTTGACATGCGATTTTCTGGATTTTTGTTGTTGTTATTCTGTCTCTCATTGTTCAAATAAACCTACAATTAAAATTATAGACTGATCATTTCTTTGTCAGTGGGCAAACGTACAAAATCAGCAGGGGATCAAATACTGTTTTCCCTCACTGTAATATACAAACCTATAGCCCATATTTTCAACCTGTCCATCAAAGAAGCATCAGTTCCTCTAGAATGGAAACATTCCTATGTCCGTCCACTTCACAAAGGGGGCCCTAAAGATGATCCAAATAACTACCGACCTATCTCAATTTTGTCCCCGTTGATGAACATTTTTTACAAATTATTGACCTACCAAGTTAGCAGTTTCCTGTCCACCAACAATCTACTACATCTAAAACAATCTGGGTTCCGAAAAAAATACGGCACCACATCTGCTGCATTAGACTCTTTGAATCACATTTACAGTAGCCTTGATAATAAGCAGTACTGTGCCTGTCTTTTTCTAGACCTGTCCAAAGCTTTTGATACAATAGACCACAACACCCTGCCTAGTAAACTAAGTTGCCTCGGTTTTTCTGAAAACGCAATAAAATGGTTACAAAATTATCTCTTTTTTTGCACCCAAACTGTATTCACAGATGGTTGGAGGTCAAACAGTGTTAAGATAACAAAAAAGGTTCCACAGGGTTCCATCCTCGGCCCCCTTTTGTTCTCTCTTTATGTCAATGACTTGGGCACTGACCTGGATGATTCCAGGGTAAATATTTTTGCAGATGACACGATACTGATTACTGCTGGCCGCTCTCCGGATGACGTGATTGCTAAGCTGCAGGGTGATTTCAACAAACTACAACATCAGCTAGTTGCTCTTAAACTAGTCCTGAATACCTCCAAAACCAAGGTGCTATGCTTCTCACCAGGACTAAAGCAGGAAGTTATTTTTCTACAATTACATTGCTTAAATAATTATCAAATAGAGCAAGTCAAGATCTATAAGTATCTTGGGGTCATCCTGGATTCAAAACTGAATTTTTAAGATCACATTGATTATATTGGTAAATAGACAAAAATAAAAATAGGTTTTCTGTATCGACACAAGCACTGCTTCCCCGCAATGTTCCGTTTGGAATTGATAAAAGCTACCATACTGCCGCTACTTGACTACTATAACATCGTGTATAAATCAGCCCCAAGTACTGTACTGAAGAAGCTTGATTCCCTCTATCACTCGGCCTTAAGATTTACATTGAAATGCCCATATAGGATTCACCACTGTGATCTCTACATTGGGTCAAACTTAACATTTCTTAATGTTCGACGGCTTGTGCACCAGATCTTATTTATTCACGATGTACTTTCGAAAAAATCCGCAGATTACCTGCTGGATCTCCTCTCTGTTTCAAAGAACTAATTTGACCTCATGTCTTCGCTCATTTACCACCTTCACATTCCCTATTGCCGTACAAAAACTGGAGGAAGGGCCTTTGCTATTGATGCCCCCCAGGGTCTGGAATGTTATTGCCAATAAACTGCAACTTGAATCGCTACAAATGAGATCTTCTCTCAAAACTGCTCTAGAGGAATTGTACACCCCTAGCTGCCACTGCTATTCATTGGAGTAAAATGAAATCAAATGTTTTCGCTCCGGATGACCGCTGCAAAGTATTATCTGTATTTTGATTTAGCGTGCTGATCTTAAAAGTGCATTTAAAAATTTGATGCTCCGACTGATGCTTCTGTTGTTGCGGAGTAACTCATGCAGCCAGCTATGGCTCTAGGATTTGGTGTTGCATGTTATTTATGTAGTTTATTGTAAAAATTCGGTCATAGTCCCTGTTACATTGCAATTATGGCTTTATTTTTTGGTTATTTCTTAAAGTTTTTTGGTTTGGACAAGTTTATTTTATTTTAGTACGGAGTTAGACTGATGGCCTTAATCTAAGTTTTCTTGTGGTTGTTGTTGTTGTTTGACTTGCATCCCACTGGGATATTTTGCACAGCGTTGGTGTACGGTGATTTCTTTCAGGAATATTTTGCTGTTTTTTCATGGATTTTCTGTTTGCACAGTCAACACAAAGTCACTTTAAGATGTTTTTCTTGTTCGTGTTTTTGTTTTTTTGTTTGTTGTGGTTGCACCCGATTCAAGAGCCGAATGGCTCACAGGGCTATACCAAAATAAATAAACTGAAACTGATGCCAGGATACAAAGGGCATGGGACCGGGTTGAAGCAGACATATCTGAAGCTCAAAACGCCTCAGACACAAGTGGCCTCAATTCAGCAGGCAATACATCGACTGAAGGTGAGCAGTTCAAGCTATACGCTGCTGGCAATTAAATACATCTCCCTCCTGAAGAAGGTGAAGACAGACGAGGGGAACGAGGGAGTGCACATGCAAGAGCACTTCCTTGAACTGCTCGACGATAATGTGAAGGCAGTGATAGAAGACGCAATGAACCGTGTGGAAGGCTTGTTAGAGACACAATCTCAGCACTCTATACTCTTTGGTTATTTCCGTAAAGTCACGCAGGTAGAAAAAAATCAATAGATCACGACATTTCGATCGCAACACAAGCAATCGTCATCAGGTGAGGCCGCTCCAGCAAGAAAACTGCTGAAGTAGGCGAGAGAGCTGCCGTGACGAGAGGTTTTATAGGTCTGAGCTGTGAAGACAGGAGGGGGAAGTGGGCGGGGCTAGAAGTGGGAGGCTGCTTGTGAAGATAGGAGGGAGAAGTGGGCGGGGCTGGAAGTGGGAGGCTGCGTGTGAAGACAGGAGGGGGAAGTGGGCGGGGCTAGAAGCGGGAGGCTGCGTGTGAAGACAGGAGGGGGAAGTGGGCGGGGCTGAAAGTGGGAGGGCTGCGTGTGAAGACAGGAGGGGGAAGTGGGCGGGGCTGGAAGTGGGAGGCTGCGTGTGAAGACATGAGGGGGAGGTGGGCGGGGCTAGAAGTGGGAGGCTGCGTGTGAAGACAGGAGGGGGAAGTGGGCGGGGCTAGAGGAGGCTGCGTGTGAAGACAGGAGGGGGAAGTGGGCGGGGCTAGAGGAGGCTGCGTGTGAAGACATGAGGGGGAGGTGGGCGGGGCTGGAAGTGGGAGGCTGCGTGTGAAGACAGGAGGGGGGAAGTGGGGGGGGCTGGAAGTGGGAGGCTGCGTGTGAAGACAGGAGGGGGAAGTGGGCGGGGCTAGAAGTGGGAGGCTGCGTGTGAACACAGGAGGGGGAAGTGGGCGGGGCTAGAAGTACAATGTAAAGGACATGTGTGAGCATGAGAGATTTAAGAGAAAGACAGAGAGTCGGCAATAACAGCTGACATAGGCAAGTAGAATGGAAACATCACAGTCAGGTAAGACTTTCCTTGCTTGTTAACGTCCTTCCAATGATTGCTCAGTTTGTACCCATCTTCTGGGTTGAAGTTGTGTCTGTGTTTATATATCTGGATGGCTTCATGAACAAATCTCTGAAGGTAGCCGGTGGGTTTGCAGAGTACTTCTGTCTTGTAAAAATCAATTTCGCGTGAGCCCACAGCGTTAACACAATGATCAGCAAGGGCAGGGGTATTGGTCCTACCGTGTTTCAGATCTGCCTTGTGTTCACGAACGCGGTCCGAGACATGTCGTTTCGTTTCCCCAATGTAACTGCTGCCGCAACCACAACTCAGTTTGTAGACACCAGGGTATTGCATGTTAGGAATCACATCCTTTACAGATGGGATCAAATCACGGATTTTGCGTACTGTGTTGAAACGAACCTGGATCTTGTCTTTGTTTAAGATTTTGGAAATAATTTTTGTAACCCCTGCTATGTATGGTAAAGTGATGGTATTGGTTGGATCCTCAGAAGCTGTCTCCCCATGGCTGGGGAGACAGCTTTGCGGATTGTACAGTCAGAGTGTCCGTTCATCCTGAGGGCTTGGTGTACGTGCTCCAACTCACTAGCTAGGTGGTGCTGGTCGGAGATGGTGTAGTGTTTGGTTAGGGAATTCTTCTGGGCTGGATGGTGGTGGGAGTCAGCCTTTAGATAGGCATCCGTATGGGTGGCATTCTTGTAGACAGAGTGTCCCAACGAGCCATCAGGTCTCTTCTCGATCAAAACATCCAGGAATGGTAGGTAGCTTGCCATCCTTTTCCACTTCCATGGTGAATTTGATAGACGGGTGTATGGAATTGATGTGGTTGAGAAATTGGTTCAGTTCTGGCTGGTTATGTGGCCAAATGATGAACGTGTCATTCACATATCTCTTCCACAAGGAAGGACGTAGGGTGGATGTCTGGATGGCATCTGTCTCAAATTTCTCCATGAAAACATTCGCTACCACTGGCGATAAGGGAGAACCCATTGGGGTACCCTCATTTTGTTTGTAGAATGTACCATTCCAGGTGAAGTATGTGTTGGTAAGGCAGTGCCTTACCTTACCAGAAAAAAACAACCGGTACTGAGCAAAAGGTGGACGTTGAGGTATCGCTGCCTCCATGCCGAGTAAACATGTCTACGGGAATGGTAGAAATGCATATCCTGCCCTGGCAATTAGTCGCCGACTCAGCGTCGCACACGTGGGGTCAGACAAGGATGCATCAAGTCAGACCCAGATTCCAGACAGTCACATAAAGGGATCAAACCTTTTGGGCCCACAATCCAACGCCATCGCGAAATGACGGCATGCAACGCAATACAGCCAATTATGGCGCCTCACAAGCGCCAGTACGGACACACCCTGGATCAGCAGGCAAAGGGGACTTTGCTAGGTACCTGGCTCACCGCGAACTAATCAACACAGCACTCGTAACGTTTGATGACCACTCTGAGAACTATCGAGCCTGGAGATCTACCTTCAGGAATGCAATCAGAAATGCAGACATCTCTGCAAGTGAAGAACTCGACCTGTTGGTGAAACGGTTTGGAAACGAATCTGCAGAGTACGCAAAGAGGATCTGGTCGACAAACATTGACGACCCCGCCTCAAGCTGCATGCGGTGTGGGAGAGGCTCGAGGATTGCGATGGTAGCCCATAAATCATTGCGAAAGCTCTCTTCAAGAAGTTGCAGAACTTTCAAAAAATCTCTGGTCGAGACATAAAAGGTTACGAGAGCTTGGAGATCTTCTGATGGAGCTTGAATCAGCCCAGGCTGACCTTTACTTATCAGGTCTCATTTTCCTAAATACCTACCATGTAGTGAACTCTATCGTAGAGACATTCCCATTCGACGTGCAGGAGAAATGGAGAATAGAGGGTTCAAGATACAAGTTAGAGTACCAGGTCGCATTCCACCCATTCTCGTTTTTCTCAAAGTTTATCCGCAACCTGGCTAGGATCACAAATGACCAGAGTTTCATGTTTGGCACCACGGGGATTTCCAGTCCAGATCTCCCAAAAATCGAAAGAGCAACTGTGAGACGAGGAACAGAGAGAGTGCCAATCTCCGTACACAAGACTGAGGTCTCTCCTACGATATTCTCAAACTCTGTCCAGGCAACCATCACAAAAACAAAGATATAAAATCCAGAAAAGCAATTTCCATTGCATGATAAACCTCACTCCCTCCAGAAATGCCGTGAGTTCAGGAGAAAGCCATTGGGAGAGCGGAAGAATATGCTGAAAGAGTTTGGAGTGTGCTTCAAATGCTGTGCTACCACAGATCACCTTGCAAGGAATTGCAAGGCAGATATCAAGTGCGAGGAATGTGGCAGCGACAAACACGCAACTGCTCTGCACACATTTTACTCCAAAACCAGTTGCACTAAGGCTTCCGATCCCGAAGCAGAGCACAGCAGGGAGCAAGATGAGACCACCGCATCCACTTCGTCAGTGACAACCAAATGCACAGACGTCTGTGGAGAAGGCTTCAAAGGAAAATCTTGCTCAAAGGACATCCTGAAAGGGCAGTACAGATGTACGCCATAATGGACGATCAGAGCAACAAGTCTTTGGTAAGGTCAGAGTTCTTTGATCAGCAAAAGCGTATGTGGGAATTCCTTTCCAAACACGCTCAGAACATGCTCAGGACTGATGAAGACAGCGGGAAGAAGAGCGTGTGGGCTCATGGTGGAAACCATGGATAGCACCATGAAGCTAGCCTTGTTTTATGGTGATAGAGTGCAATGAGATACCGGACGACAGGAGCGAGATTCCTACGCCCGAAGTCACACGTCACGACCCACACATGAAGCCCATAGCAGAGTTCATCCCGCTAATGGATCACGGGGCACAGCTTTTACTTCTGCTTGATAGGGACATGATGAGAGTCCACAAGGTTCGCAATCAACGTAATGGACCTCACGACGCTCCCTATGCCCAGACACTTGACCTAGGATGGGTCATTGTAGATGATGTCTGTCTCGATGGAACACACAAACCAGACCGCATTAGCACATTCAGAACAAGTGTGCTCACGAATGGACGCATGTCGCTCTTCAAGCCGTGCTCCAACCACTTCACGATGAAAATGAAACTCGAAGAGAGAAGTCAAGGCTGTACCATGCAGACTTACGAAGAAACCTCCATGCTGGAAACACAAGAAGATGATGTTGGACATACGGTGTTCGTGACAATGAAGGACGACAACAAACCTGCTCCATCGCTAGAGGATAAATAATTATTGATGGGTCAAACAGCTGGGTTGCCCATCTGCCATTTCGTAATCCCAGATGCCGGTTACCCAACAATAGAGAGCAAGCCCTCTCACGGCTCAACTCATAGTGCCGTACCTTGGACAAGAAACCAGGGATGAAGACTCATTTTGTATCCTTCATGAAAAACATATTTGACAGTGGTCACACTGAAGCAGCTCCTTCTCTAGAAGAAGAAGAGGAATGTTGGTACTTACCAATCTTTGGTGTTTATCAACCGAAGAAGCCGGATCAGATTAGAGTGGTGTTCGATTCCAGTGCTCAATTTAAGGGCATTTCCTTGAACGTAATGCTCACCAGACCGGACTTGACCAACAGTCTCCGCGGATTACTCACCCGTTTCAGAAAGGAGTCAATCGCTGTAACAGCTGACATTAAACAAATGTTCCACTGCTTCATTGTCCGAGAAGACAATATAAATTATCTCAGATTTCTGTGGTACCGCAATAACAACGTTGATGATCGAATTGTTGAATACAGAATGAAGGTGCATGTCTTTGGCAACAGCCCATCCCCAGCGGTAGCCACCTATGGACTTATGAGGACCGTGCAAACAGGAGAACGGAGATTTGGGGAAGACGCCAAGCGATTTGTAGAGTGAGATTTCTATGTTGACGATGCGTTGAAATCAATGCCCAGGCCTCAGAAGCCATCGATCTGCTCCAAAGGATGCAAGGAATGTTAGCTACTTCTAACCTGAGACTTCACAAGGTAGCATCTAGCAGTGCAGAAGTGATAAAAGCGTTTCCTTCAGACGATTGTTCAAAGGACATGAAAGACTTGGACCTTAACATCGACACACCACCAATCCAACGCAGTCTTCGACTGGGTTTGGACTTGAAAGCGGACACATTCACATTCCGAGCATCAATTGGAGAGAAGCCTTACACTCGACGTGGCATCTTGTCGATGGTAAACAGCCTATACGATCCACTAGAATTTTTGGCGCCGGTCACCATTCAAGGCCGTTGGATACTCAGAGACCTTTGTGCTGATACACAAGACTGGGATAGCCCGTTGCCTGAGGAAAGGCAACAAGAATGGGAAACTTGGAGAAATTCCTTACAGGCAATTGAGCAGCTACAAATTCCACGTTGCTACGCACCCACATCCCTTTCCGTAACCCAACGTAAGGAGTTACATGTGCTTGCAGATGCTTCTATAATGGCCATAGCAGCCGTAGCTTACCTAAAAACAACAAGCGCAGAAGGGATCCAGCACATTGGGTTTATCTTCGGCAAGACCAAATTGGCCCACAACCAGAACATCCCAAGGCTCGAGCTGTGTGGAGCCGTTCTAGCTACAGAAGTGGCGAAACTGATCTTAGACGAATTGGACATTAAACTGGACGTGGTCAAGTTCTACGCAGACAGTAAGGTCATACTCGGCTACATAAACAACCAAACCAGAAGGTTCTACACCTACATCAGCAACAGGGTGGGACGCATCAGGAGATCGACGTAGCCGAAGCAATGCAATTACATTCCAACTGAACAGAATCCAGCAGATCTCGCAACTAGGTCCGTCCTTGCATCTATTCTGAAGCAAACTATCTGGCTTATGCAAGTAAAATCAAGTCCATCAACAAGGAAGAAGACATTCCTAGGGTCAGCTTCCTCAGTAAGTTAAACCCCATGATGGACAAAGACGGCTTGCTCAGGATTGGTGGTCGGCTAGGGAATGCAAAATTAGATGATAATTAACGAAACCCCCTCATAATCCCAAGCCAGAGCCACATCGTCATTCCACTTGTGCGCTACTACCACGAGAAGGTCAAGCAACAAGGTCGGCACTTCACAGAAGAAGCAATCTGATCTGCGGGTTTGTGGATCGTTGGAGCAAAGAGGTGCATCACCAGCACCATCCACAAGTGTATCAGATGTCACAAGCTACGTGGAAAACCGGAAGAACAGAAAATGGCAGACCTTCCAGCTGATCGACTCAGTATGAAACTTCCCTTCACCTCTATAGGGATCAATGTGTTCAGACTGTAGACAGTCATCTCCCGCCGCACCAGAGGAGGGCTCGCAAACAGCAAACGTTGGGCAGTGCTGTTCACCTGCATGAGTACACGAGCAATGCACATCGAAGTAATCGAATCCATGGACTCTTCGAGTTTTATAAATGCACTTCGGAGATTATTTGCCATCAGAGGGCCGGCCAAGCAACTCCGTTCTGATTCTGGAACCAATTTCACTGGAGCATGTAAAGAGCTTAAGATCAATACAGAAAATGTTGAAGATTATTCTGTAGGGATCCCCGTCTCAACCGACCCAGAGTCACCATTCATCTTGACTCCTGCTACACTTCTTACCTAGAAGACAGACGTGCTCAGAGCACCCACCGTGGATGTCAGCACTGTAGACCTCTACAGACGCCAATGGAGACAAGTGCAGAGCTTCGCCAACACGTTCTGGAATCGCTGGAAAAGCAAGTGCCTTGCGACACTTCAAGTGTGCAGCAAGTGGCAGTCGAGCATACCACTCATTTCAAACGGAATGAGTGGCCAATGGGACGCATCCTCAAGACGAATCCCAGTGCCGATGGGAAAGTTTGAAAGGTTGAGGTTATGGTAGCGAAGTAAGGTGTTACAAGAACTTTCGTCAGACCTATAGCCGAGGCAGTACTACTTCTCTCTCGCAAAAATATAGACAAATTAGTTGACCCGATGGAGTTTGTTGGACATTTGTTTATGGTATCTCGTACATACCAGACGGGGAGTGTTCTGCCCCACGGCAGATATAGGGGTATGTTTACACAGGAACTTCCTGATATGATGGTGTTGCGTTTGGTCACGTGACCAGGAAGTTACGAGTTAAGGGTCTCGAAGCCATGAGGCAAGGCAGGGGTGTCAGCCATTACAAAGAGTACAAAATGAAGGCACAATTAGCGTCTCAGTGAAGACAGTTGCATCTGTTCATTGTGGGACTTTAAGAAGCATTGTCTGTAAATTCGTTTTTGGTACTGGCAAAGAAGGTCCAGTGAAGTTCGTTTATGTCCTTATAATACTGGAAATGCTGTTATAATGTTAGGATTGTCGTTATAATGCTGTAAATACCTTTATAATGCTGTGAAATTGTTATGATAAATATGAGGTCTAGTTAACAACGAAGCCTGCCACTTGCATTATTGTGAATGTTATTTGTAGATGGATAAGTCGTGCCATGTAACTTTAATGCGATTTTGAGAGCAAGGATGAAGAGGTATCTCATCCACAGTTCAGTGTTATATGCAGCACTGCACATTTTGGCTGCAGTATGGTGATTACACAAAGTTACCTTATTTAACACAGTAGCTTATTCTCTCGTTGTATAGCTATTCAGGGCTAATGGAGGTGCCTGGTCCATCCAGGATCTATTGTTGAGATTCATGCCATCTAAGACAATGTTATGATGCTCCAGTGTTCATTCATTCTCTTTGGTTCTTTCGGTAAAGTCACATAAGTAGAAAAAAAATAATAGATCACAACGTTTTGATCGCAACACAAGCAACCGTCATCAGTTGTGAAACAAACACAGCAGGTGCCGTCGTATTAGAAAGAGCTGCTGCAACAACAAGAGTTTATATGGGATTTTGGTGGGCCCAACCCAAGGGTAAGTGGGCGGAGCTAGAGAAGGAATTAGTACGTGGATGTAAATGTGAGAGATTAGCATGTTAATATGAGATGGCCAAGCCACCGGAGGCGTGCCAATGAGAAGATTAACATGTCATTGTCAGAGAGCCGTGCAACAGGAACAAAAAACCCCTAAGAGCAAGAGGTACACATGATAAGAAGGAGAAACAGAGAGAGAGGCACAAAGAGAGTAGGAAATAACAGCTGACATAGGTAGGTAGGATAGAAACATCACAGCCAGTTAAGACTTTACTTTGTTAATAACGTCTTTCCAATGATTGCTCAGTTTGTATCCATCTTCTCGGTTGAAGTTGTGTCTGTGTTTATATAACTGGATTGCCGGTGGGTTTGCAGAGTACCTTTGTCTTGGAAAAATCAATTTCGTGTGAGCCCACAGCGTTAAAACAATGATCAGCAACGGCAGAGGTATTGGTCCTACCGTGTTTCAGATCTGCCTTGTGTTCACGAACATGGTCCGAGACATGTCGTTTCGTTTCCCCAATGTAACTTCTGCCGCTGCCACAACTTAGTTTGTAGACACCAGGGTATTGCATGTCAGAAATCACATCTTTTACACGGATTATGTATACTGTGTTGAAACGAACCTGGATCTTGTGTTTGTTTAACATTTTGGAGATCTTTATGGTAACCCCTGCTATGTATGGCAAAGTGATGGTTTTGATTGGATCCTCAGACGGTTGTCTCCCCATGGCAGGGGAGACAGCTTTGCGTATTGTACGGTCAGAATATCCATTCATCCTGAGGGCTTGGTGTACGTTCTCCAGCTCACTGGCTAGGTGGTGCTGGTCGGAGATGGTGTAGTGTTTTGATGAGGGTATTCTTCTGGGCTGGATGGTGGTGGGAGTCAGGCTTTAGATAAGCATCCGTGTGGGTGGCATTCCTGTAGACAGAGTGTCCCAACGAGCCATCAATCAAACATCCATGAATGCTTTCTTGCCATTATTATCCACTTCCATGGTGAATTTTATAGACAGGTGTATGGAATTGATGTGGTTCAGTGCTGGAAGGCCATGTGCCTGCCAGCACTGAACCAATTTCTCAACCTTGGGCAACCAGGGACCCCAGACCCCAAGAGGGGGGCTGGGGGGGGGATGACGTCATGTTTCAGGGCCCCCTAGAGAGTTCCAGAAGGAAGGTGTGGCTAGGGGCGGAGAGAATCTGGAGCGAGTATAAAAGCCGGACCCCTGAACGGGTCCAGCAGTCCTCGTCCACCTGAAGACCCGAAGAGCCACCCTGAAGACCTGAAGAGAAGAGCCCAGTTGGCAGAACCCGAACCCCTGGCTAGGGTCTGGTTCAGAACATAACCAGTGTAGGGTTAGTGCTGTAACCAGAGTGAGGGCAGATTCGTCTGGAGGGGCTACTTCCTTAGGGTATCGGGTGTAAGGGGCCATTACCCCTTTGTGGTATGTGTCCATAGTTTGCAGTAAACTTGTTGCCTCTGAAGAACCGTCTCTCCTCGTATTGAACCCACTACATAAGTAGTAACAGATGCTGTATTTTGTACTGTGTTTTCCCATCAGTTTTACGTCGTTCTATTAATTAAATACATTGGAGTTGGATGTTCACCCTGGCTCTGAAGGTTTATTGAATGTGAGGTTAACGACTCGGATAGTGGTGTAACGCAGCGCACAGCGAGGCCGAGACATTCCATCTCAACAACAACAACAACTCACTCATTCCGTCTCAACAACAACAACTCTCTCGTTCCGTCTCAAAAACAACTCACTCGTTCCGTCTCAATAACAACAACAACTCCACCACCGTTGGCCTAAAAGGGAAAGGAGTGAACAGGCGGCTCATCCAGCAATGCTCTGAAAAAGGGCCCCTATCCGAAACGTCGCCAATTATATTGTATATATTGATTTTCGACTCAAAGGAAGTTTCAAGTTACAAGTTTCATTTATTAGGTATAGCCCTGTGAGCCATGCGGCTCTTAAGTCAGGTGTAACTGCAACAAACAAAATGTGAACACAGAACATCTTAAAGCGACAACGCATAACAGAAACATCCTGGAATAAACCAGCAAATATTCCAAGCAATTTTTTTTTTATTAAAACGCTGTATGCAAAAATCAATGTGGTGCAAGCCAACAACAACAATCACTAGACAATGTAGATTAACCATATGTTTTCGAATCACCAAAATAAAGCAACAGAACAATGTAACAACAATAATTATAGAAACTGTGATTTAAAATTTAACAATAAACGATATACATAACACGTACGACAAAAAACTGCAGCCATAGCTGGCAGAACGACACTCCCAGTGTATGATGTGTGAGTGAGTCAGTGTATGATGTGTGAGTGAGTCAGTGTATGATGTGTGAGTGAGTCAGTGTATGATGTGTGAGTGAGTCAGTGTATGATGAGTGAGTCAGTGTATGATGTGTGAGTGAGCCAGTGTATGATATGTGAGTGAGTCAGTGTATGATGTGTGAGTGAGTCAGTGTATGATGTGTGAGTGAGTCAGTGTATGATGTTTGAGTGAGTCAGTGTATAATGTGTGAGTGAGTCAGTGTATGATGTATGAGTGAGTCAGTGTATGATGTATGAGTGAGTCAGTGTATGATGTGTGAGTGAGTCAGTGTATAATGTGTGAGTGAGTCAGTGTATAATGTGTGAGTCAGTGTATGATGTATGAGTGAGTCAGTGTATGATGTGTGAGTGAGTCAGTGTATGATGCGTGAATGACTAAGCACATGATCAGTGAGTCAGTGTACGATGTGTGAGTGAGTCAGTGTATGATGTGTGAGTGAGTCAGTGTATGATGTGTGAATGACTAAGCACATGATCAGTGAGTCAGTGTATGATGTGTGAGTGAGTCAGTGTATGATGTGTGAATGACTAAGCACATGGTCAGTGAGTCAGTGTATGATGTGTGAGTGAGTCAGTGTATGATGCGTGAATGACTAAGCACATGATCAGTGAGTCAGTGTATGATGTGTGAGTGAGTCAGTGTATGATGTGTGAGTGAGTCAGTGTATGATGTGTGAATGACTAAGCACATGATCAGTGAGTCAGTGTATGATGTGTGAGTGAGTCAGTGTATGATGTGTGAGTGAGTCAGTGTATAATGTGTGAGTGAGTCAGTGCATGATGTGTGAGTGAGTCAGTGTATGATGTGTGAGTGAGTCAGTGTATGATGTGTGAATGACTAAGCACATGATCAGTGAGTCAGTGTATGATGTGTGAGTGAGTCAGTGCATGGTGAGAGTGAGTCAGTGTATGATGTGTGAGTGAGTCAGTGTATGATGTGTGAGTGAGTCAGTGTATGATGAGTGAGTGAGTCAGTGTATGATGTGTGAGTGAGTCAGTGCATGGTGAGAGTGAGTCAGTGTATGATGTGTGAGTGAGTCAGTGTATGATGTGTGAGTGAGTCAGTGTATGATGTGTGAGTGAGTCAGTGCATGGTGAGAGTGAGTCAGTGTATGATGTGTGAGTGAGTCAGTGTATGATGTGTGAGTGAGTCAGTGTATGATGTGTGAGTGAGTCAGTGTCGGCTCCCTCTGCTTGCGCCGTCGCCCCCCCCCCCCCTGCTCCGTCGCCCCCCCCGCGGCTCCGTCGCGCCCCCCCCCCGACTCCATCGCCCCCCCCTTCCGGCTCCATCGCCCCCCCCCCCCTCCAGCTCCATTTACAGCCCTTTGAAGAGCCATCGGCGTACATTCCACGTTCCTATGGCTGAGAGGAGTGGTGGTGAGGGAGGGGGGGGGCGAGTTTGTTCGGAGCCCAACCACTGTTGCCTTCCCCCACACACAAAGTGGTCACGCGTTTTATCCACCGCGGACGGAGCGTTGCTGATGACGACGCTGATGATGGGCTGAGTCACCTGGCGCCATCCTCCCACCACCACCACCACCGCCGCCCCTCCAGGAGCCACAGCCAGGATGTGAACTCACGATCCTGACTTGCTCAGGGGGAGGTGGTGAAGGGCAATGCCATTGAGCGATGCGGCTCCTCTCATCTGGACATCAGCGACTCCCACTCCCCTCCTCCTCCCCCCCCGGGGTGAACGGTGAAAGTGTCCGTGGCTGTGACGCGAAAGCCCCTCCCCCTCACCCCCCTTCCCCTTCCCCCTCACCCCACCCCCCCCTAATCCCCCCTCCCCCACAAGTACCCCCTGTACCCCCCCCCCCATTCATTCGTCCTTATCTCTCCAACCGTGAGACGCGCGTTGATTCACAAATGAAGGGAGCCAGGGGGGTTGATTGGTCAGAGACGGAGGAGGGGGCAGGAAGGGGAGAGGGGGAGGGGAGGGGGAGGAGGGGAGGGGAGAGGGGGAGGAGGGGGAGGAGGGGGAGGGGAGAGGGGGAGGGGAAGGGGAGGAGGGGGAGGGGAGGGGGAGGAGGGGGACGAGGCTGGCGTTGGAGGAGCTTCATCGGTCACAATTTTTATCAGAATATAAAATCTGACATTTTCCTTGAGAAATCCGATGAGCCACGAAGCTCTTTAACACACCACACATAGTGATGACGATGGTGACAACAACAACAACAGCAGCAGCGTCGTTATAAAAGTGACAATCGCGTTGGCTGGTGGAGCTGTTCACGACAACGAATGTTGGCAAAAGCCAAGATAAAGCTTGTCTTGTGCCTCCCTCCATGACTGCCTCTCTCCCTCTCTCCCTCCATCTCCTCCCTCGCCTCCCTCTCCTGCCTCTCCTCCCTCCCTCAATCCACTGCTGGATGAAGGCACCACCGTGTCTCGCTATCCCGCGGGGTAATCATCCGCCTAGCACGTAAAAGCTAGGACTACGTGAACGATGTTTTATCTTTACCAGGTAAGACCCACTTAGCTATGTGGCAGTTCTCCAGAAGCGACCCTGGCGATCACGAACGATCGCTCAACGAAGTGGCTCGCCATCATCGCGTGGAAATGGATGGCAGCCACATATTCGAAACGCGTGGCGATGTTGTGGATTCTAAATGTGGATGGGAAAACCTGGAGGATCCGGGGAAAAATCCACGCGTCCACAGAGAGCGAGAAAGAGAGAGACACCACGACCTCCTGTACACCAGGCGATGTAGTCAACATTTCATAGCCACCGTGATGATGATGATGAGAGAGAGACACGCTAACTCCAAATATACAGCAGCAGCAGGCATTGTCAGGGTCAGGATTAAACCCACAACCTCCTGTACACCAGGCGAGGTAGTCAACATCTCATAGCCACCGTGATGATGATGATGAGAGAGAGACACGCTAACTCCAAATATACAGCAGCAGCAGGCATTGTCAGGGTCAGGATTAAACCCACAACCTCCTGTACACCAGGCGAGGTAGTCAACATCTCCTAGCCACCGTGATGATGATGAGAGAGAGACACGCACACTCCAAATATACAGCAGCAGCAGGCAAACTCCAAATATACAGCAGCAGCAGGCAACCGTGATGATGAGAGACACGCAAACTCCAAATATACAGCAGCAGCAGGCATTGGCAGGGTCGGGATGTAACCCACATCTCATAGCCACCGCGACGCCCGGGCTACATGGGGGGGGGGGGGGGGTGGATCTTTTGTCTCCGTCTCTTCTCCACGTGCCGTTTATTCCGTCTCGCGGCGTAATTCCGAACGCGCTTCTCCCTCTGTGCGAGCGTCGTTTACTTATTGGGATGGAGCGGCACGCGTCACGGATAGAGAGGGCGGGCGGGTGGGTGGTGGTGGTGGTGGTGATGACGGTGGTGGTTGATGATGGTGATGATTGATGGGGGATAGACGATAGTCGATACTAATTACTACGAAGTGGCAGACAGGGAACGGAACGCATCGTCCCAGAGATGGGGCGTGCATCGCGGAGACGGAGCCACGGTTCAATCACCAAGCCACGGTGGCTATGAGATGTCAACTACCTCGCTTGGTGTACACGAGGTCGTGGGTTACATCACGACCCTGACAATGCCTGCTGCTGCTACTGTATATTTGGAGTTTGCGTGTCTCTCTTTCATCATCATCATCATCACGGTGGCTATGAGATGTCAACTACCTCGCCTGGTGTACACGAGGTCGTGGGTTACATCACGACCCTGGCAATGCCTGCTGCTGTATATTTGGAGTTTGCGTGTCTCTCTCTCATCATCATCATCACGGTGGCTATGAGATGTCAACTACCTCGCCTGGTGTACACGAGGTCGTGGGTTACATCACGACCCTGACAATGCCTGCTGCTGCTGCATAATTGGAGTTTGCGTGTCTCTCTCTCTCATCATCATCATCACGGTGGCTATGAGATGTCAACTACCTCGCCTGGTGTACAGGAGGTCGTGGATTACATCACGACCCTGACAATGCCTGCTGCTGCTGTATATTTGGAGTTTGCGTGTCTCTCTCATCATCATCATCATCACGGTGGCTAGGAGATGTCAACTACCTCGCCTGGTGTACACGAGGTCATGGGTTACATCACGACCCTGGCAATGCCTGCTGCTGTATATTGGAGTTTGCGTGTCTCTCTCTCATCATCATCATCACGGTGGCTATGAGATGTTAACTACCTCGCCTGGTACACAGGAGGTCGTGGGTTACATCACGACCCTGGCAATGCCTGCTGCTGTATATTTGGAGTTTGCGTGTCTCTCTCATCATCATCATCACAGTGGCTATGAGATGTTAACTACTTCACCTGGTGTACAGGAGGTCGTGGGTTACATCACGACCCTGACAATGCCTGCTGCTGCATATTTGGAGTTTGCGTGTCTCTCTCTCATTATCATCACGGTGGCTATGAGATGTTAACTACCTCGTCTGGTACACAGGAGGTCGTGGGTTACATCACGACCCTGGCAATGCCTGCTGCTGTATATTTGGAGTTTGCGTGTCTCTCATCATCATCATCATCACGGTGGCTAGGAGATGTTAACTACCTCGCCTGGTACACAGGAGGTCGTGGGTTACATCACGACCCTGGCAATGCCTGCTGCTGTATATTTGGAGTTTGCATGTCTCTCTCATCATCATCATCACAGTGGCTATGAGATGTTAACTACTTCACCTGGTGTACAGGAGGTCGTGGGTTACATCACGACCCTGACAATGCCTGCTGCTGCATATTTGGAGTTTGCGTGTCTCTCTCTCATCATCATCATCACGGTGGCTATGAGATGTCAACTACCTCGCCTGGTGTACACGAGGTCGTGGGTTACATCACGACCCTGGCAATGCCTGCTGCTGCATATTTGGAGTTTGCGTGTCTCTCTCTCATCATCATCATCACGGTGGCTATGAGATGTTAACTACCTCGCCTGGTACACAGGAGGTCGTGGGTTACATCACGACCCTGACAATGCCTGCTGCTGTATATTTGGAGTTTGCGTGTCTCTCTCTCATCATCATCATCACGATGGCCTGGAGATGTTAACTACCTCGCCTGGTGTACAGGAGGTCGTGGGTTACATCACGACCCTGACAATGCCTGCTGCTGTATATTTGGAGTTTGCGTGTCTCTCTCCCCGTGGTCGCGTAGATTTTTCGCTGGGTCCTCCGGGTTTCCCTTCCACATTTAGAATCAACGTCACGCGTTTGGAGTAATTGGCTGCGATACATTTATACACGCTGATGATGATAAATTAATGATGATACATTAATAAAGATAAATTAATGATGATAAATTAATTATGATTAATTAATGATGTAACATGTCTACACGATGATGATGATGCTAAGCCTCCACTTGGTAGACCTGCTATCATTCGTGATAGGCAGCTGTCGCTGCTTAGAAAGAGCGACGTAGCCCAGTGAGGCCTTCACCTGGTGAGATTAAATAAAAAGTATCAGACTGTTTCAGGGCAAGTGCTGTTAGCGAGTAGCAGCAGCAGCAGCTATCAAGGCCGGCACGGCGCACGAAGTGGGGGGGGAGGGGGGGTTGGTGGCCAGACACCACGCTCGGCCGCATTTGTCTCCCCCAGTGGCGATGTTTACTACACACCGCACCCAGGTACTCGTTTGAGGCTGAGCCGACCTAGGGGAGGCGCAGGACCGGTTCAAATGATCGCACCTCCGATGAGCACGGTTGGCTCAGTTCGATGCGAAAGAAGCCAAACAAACAGACATACAATGACGGCGTGGTGGTGATGGTGGTGATGGTGGTGTTGGTGATGATGGTGGTGGTGGCGGTGGTGATGATGGTGGTGGTGATGGTGGTGATGATGATGTTGATGATGATGGTGGTGGTGATGGTGATAGTGGTGATGATGGTGGTGGTGATGATGATGGTGGTGGTGATGATGGTGGTGGTGATGCTGATGATGATGGTGATGTTGATGGCGTCACTGTTGTTGCTGGCCGTGAGCGGGAATTGAACTCGGGTCTCTGCCGGCGTTCGTAGCCCTAACCGCGGCACCACCGCTTCCGCACCGCTAACCGCGGCACCACCGCTCCGTAGGCCCGGACCTCCGAGGCGATGCTGCTGCCCCTTGCGTCAGTCCACTGCTGGATGAGGGCTTTGCCCAGCACGCCGTGCGAGTAGCGGCCCTCTGTGTGTGACCGGACGTCGTGAACGCGTCGTCAGCGTGAGGTTCACTCCAAGCGGATTGTTACCCACGGCCGGCATTCTAACAGCTTGCCGGCTTGTGATGTGAACTCTCGCAAAATGTGGCCCCTTCTCGTCGGCTGATGAAGATGCCAAGCAACAGCGACACTTCCACGTGCAGGAGCACTAGCGGAGTGTACCATCATCGCTGCGACGATGTCGCTATGGATCTCTCTGAGTCAATGGGTCTCTATGGGTCTCTCTGAGTCTACGGGTTTCTATGGGTCTCTCTGAGTCCATTAATCTCTATGGGTCTCTCTGAGTCTATGAATCTCCATGGGTCTCTCTGAGTCTATGGGTCTCTATGGGTCTCTCTGAGTCTATGGGTCTCTCTGAGTCTATGGGTCTCTATGGGTCTCTCTGAGTCTATGGGTCTCTGTGGGTCTCTCTGAGTCTATGGGTCTCTCTGAGTCCATTAATCTCTATGGGTCTCTCTGAGTCTATGAATCTCCATGGATCTCTCTGAGTCTATGGGTCTCTATGGGTCTCTCTGAGTCTATGGGTCTCTATGGGTCTCTCTGAGTCTATGGGTCTCTATGGGTCTCTCTGAGTCTATGAATCTCTATGGGTCTCTCTGAGTCTATGAATCTCTATGGGTTTCTCTGAGTCTATTAATCTCTATGGGTCTCTCTGAGCCCATTCATCTCTATGGGTCTCTCTGAGTCTATGGGTCTCTATGGGTCTATCTGAGTCCATTAATCTCTATGGGTCTCTCTGAGTCTATGAATCTCTATGGGTCTCTTTGAGTCTATGGGTCTCTCTGAGTCTATGGGTCTCTATGGGTCTCTTTGAGTCTATGGGTCTCTATGGGTCTCTTTGAGTCTATGGGTCTCTATGGGTCTCTTTGAGTCTATGGGTCTCTATGGGTCTCTCTGAGTCCATTAATCTCTATGGGTCTCTCTGAGTCTATGAATCTCTATGGGTCTCTTTGAGTCTATGGGTCTCTCTGAGCCTATGGGTCTCTCTGAGTCTCTCTGAGTCTATGGATCTCTATGGGTATCTTTGAGTCTATGGGTCTCTATGGGTCTCTTTGAGTCTATGGGTCTCTATGGGTCTATCTGAGTCTATGGATCTCTGTGGGTCTCTCTGAGTCTATGGGTCTCTATGGGTCTCTCTGAGTCTATGGGTCTCTATGAGTCTCTCTGAGTCCATGGATCTCTATGGGTCTCTCTGAGTCTATGGATCTCTATGGGTCTCTCTGAGTCTATGAATCTCTATGAGTCTCTCTGAGTCCATGGATCTCTATGGGTCTCTTTGAGTCTATGCATCTCTATGGAGTCTATCAACATCGCCGTGATGATGTCGCTATGTGTCTATGGGTCTCTCTGAGTCTATGGGTCTCAGTGGAGTCTATGTATCTCTATGGGTCTCTCTGAGGCTCCATTGATCTCTATGAGTCTCTCTGAGTCTATGAATCTCTATGGCGTCTATCATCATCGCCGTGATGATGTCGCTATGGGTCTCTCTGAGTCTATGAATCTCTATGGGTCTCTCTGAGTCTATGGGTCTCTGTGGGTCTCTCTGAGTCTATGGGTCTCAGTGGAGTCTATCATCATCGCCGTGATGATGTCGCCTTCTCGTATTTGTGGATCTTGGGGGCATTGCATCGTCACACGTTGGTACCGCCTCTGTTCTGGGCGACCATAGTCGCACCACTGCCGCCGGACAATTTTTCCATTTTCCGTTTGTGCATCGCCAGGTAACCGCGACAAGCTGTGGCTGTGGACGGCTGATGAGGTTCGGCCTCGTGTCTCTCGCACGCACCTCGCTAACAGCACCTGCCCCTACATTCTGTTAGAGGCTATACGGGGGGGGGGGGGTTGGGAACTTTGTCATTGTGTGTGTCGCTGGTAAACCAAGCCAAAAAAAAACACATCGACACTGGGGGAGACAAAGGCGGCCGGGCGTGGTGCTGGTCATCCACCCCCTCGTGTGCCACAGTGCCGGTTGCCTTCATAGGCGCTGCCTCTCACTAACAGCACTTGCCCCAGCAGTCTGTTGCGGGCTATACGGGGGATCTTTGTATTTGTAGCTACTCTGTGTATATTGGGAGCGATGAGCAGCGCGCTGCGCTACGAACCCGGCGACCCGAGTTCGATTCCCGTTCACGGCCAGAACCGGTGACGATTATTTGAACCGGACCTGGGCCTCCCCTAGGTCGACTCAGCCTCAAAAGAGTGCCTGGTGCGATGTTGAAACATCATAGGAGCTCGCTAACAGCACTTGCCCCAACAGTCTGTTAAGGCTATGCGGGGAATATTTGTCGTTGTGGCGGGGGAAGAAGGGGGAGGGGGTGGTGTAAAATTAAACACAACACAAAGACAAAGATCCCCCGTGTAGCCTCAACAGACTGTAGGGGCAAGTGCTGTTAGCGAGCACCTACGAAGGCCGTCACGGGGGTGGGTGGCCAGCACCACGCCCGACCGCCTCTGTCTCCCCAGTGGTGACGTTTACTTCACACCGCACCAGGTACTCATTTGTGGCCGAGTGAACCTAGGGGAGACCCAGGGTCGGTTCAGATATTCCTCGCCGTGAGCGGGAATCGAACTCGGGACGCCGGGTTCGTAGCGCAGCGCTAACTGCTACGCTACCGCTCCCCACTCCACACACGTGTACGCACGCGCACGTGTACGCACACGAATGTGGAGTTGTATCCACGCGTAGCGGTGGTGATCGGCGGACTGAGCCGCTTTGTCTCGGAGTGCTGCAGTGCAGCGCGACTTCTTTTTATCGCTCGCCTGGAGAGCGGCCGCGCATTTCAAAATCACCGCAATTTGGCAAATTTGGCGTGCAGGCACCGGCCCGGGGACTCTCTCGCCTCTCTCTCTTTTTTACGATCGGAGGAAACAAGAAGATGCTCGGTGCAGTCGGCACTTTTCTTCGTTCATCATTGAGTGTTTTTAATGCTTTGCTTTATGTACCCCCCCCTCCTTTTAAATGAAAGATTTAACAAAAGATTTATCGCTCTGCTCTCCTTACCCCTTTCCTCTCTCTCTACCCCTTCTCTCTCTCTACCCCCTCTCTCTCTATCCCCTCTCTCTCTATCCCCTCTCTCTACCCCTCTCTCTACCCCCTCTCTCTCTATCCCCTCTCTCTCTACCCCTCTCTCTCTACCCCCTCTCTCTCTACCCCCTCTCTCTCTACTCCCTCTCTACCCCCTCTCTCTACCCCCCTCTCTCTACCCCCTCTCTCTACCCCCCCCCTCTCTCTCTACCTCTTCTCTCTCTCTATCACCTCTCTCTCTACCCCCTCTCTCTACCCCCCTCTCTCTCTACCCCCTCTCTCTACCCCCCTCTCTCTACCCCCTCTCTCTCTACCCCCCTCTCTCTCTACCCCCTCTCTCTACCCCCTCTCTCTACCCCCTCTCTCTACCCCCTCTCTCTCTACCCCCTCTCTCTCTCTACTCCCTCTCTCTCTCTCTACCCCCTCACTCTCTACCCCCCCCTCTCTCTCTACCCCCTTCTCTCTATCCCCCATCTCTATCTACCCTCTCTCTCTCTACCCCCTCTCTCTACCACCTCTCTCTCTCAGTCGCCCCTCTCCTCCCCCCTCTATCCCCCCCCTCTCTCGCCTCTCTCTCCCTCTCTATCTCTCTCTCTCTAATTCTATCTGTCAATATCTTTAAAACAAATGTAATTATTTACCCTTAAATTATGGAATGTATGTTCACAAAAATTTATCTGAACAGTATTTTTAAGATGACTAATTTGTTGGATGTTACACGTTTTATATTTTCAACAGATTTTTTTGGTTTGTTACCGGTGCCATGATGCTCAGAAGACTTTCCACTGTGGATTTTTTCGTGGAATGTCTCTCTCCCCCTCTCTCTCCATCTCCCCTTTTCTCTCTCTTCCCCCCTCTCTCTCTCTGCGCCTGAGCCATTACGAACTTGGCACTCGCACCGACAATTTACCTGCGGAGCTCCGTCTCTCTCTCTGTGTTTCTGCGAGTCACAGTTTGACGAGCTAGATGACTCGGATGACAAAGTGTCGGAGACCGAAGGAGAGGACAACGTGAGTGAGCTCAGCTACTCACAAGTCAACAGCGAGTGCGATTACACACCTGGGCACATCCACAGCTTCCTCGGGAAAACTTTCAAGAATGGTCAAGTTAGGGTCGAGGCCATTTTCCCTGACCTCACCGCTTTCCTCAAAGCGTCCCAACAAATTTGCCGCAACAGCAACAGGTATGGTTTCTCCACTCAGGAATGCCACCGCCTGAAAGCGTTCATGCGCAAGGCGATGAAGAAGCTTACTTCTGCCCAGAAGTAACCCAGCCCCCCGCAACTACTGTTAACATTACCACCACCACCACCACCACACAACTATATGATGGCTTCGGCTATTAAGGTTGCAGTCTGAAGTGTAACAGCACTCGCAGTGACAAGAGGTGGGACCAGATCTGCCGCTTTGTCAGGGAACACAAAGCAGATGTGACTCTCCTCCAGGAAACTCACCTTGACCAGATGTGACTCTCCTCCAGGAAACTCACCTTGACCAGATGTGACTCTCCTCCAGGAAACTCACCTTGACCAGATGTGACTCTCCTCCAGGAAACTCACCTTGACCAGATGTGACTCTCCTCCAGGAAACCCACCTTGACCAGATGTGACTCTGCTCCAGGAAACTCACCTTGACCAGATGTGACTCTCCTCCAGGAAACTCACCTTGACCAGATGTGACTAACCTCCAGGAAACTCACCTTGACCAGATGTGACTCTCCTCCAGGAAACTCACCTTGACCAGATGTGACTCTCCTCCAGGAAACTTATCTTGACCAGATGTGACTCTCCTCCATGAAACTCACCTTTACCAGATGTGACTCTCCTCCAGGAAACCCACCTTGACCAGATGTGACTCTCCTCCAGGAAATTCACCTTGACCAGATGTGACTCTTCTCCAGGAAACTCACCTTGACCAGATGTGACTCTGCTCCAGGAAACTCACTTTGACCAGATGTGACTCTCATCCAGGAAACTCACCTTGACCAGATGTGACTCTCCTCCAGGAAACTCACCTTGACCAGATGTGACTAACCTCCAGGAAACTCACCTTGACCAGATGTGACTCTCCTCCAGGAAACTCACCTTGACCAGATGTGACTAACCTCCAGGAAACTCACCTTGACCAGATTTGACTCTCCTCCAGGAAACTCACCTTGACCAGATGTAACTCTCCTCCAGGAAACTCACCTTGACCAGATGTGACTCTCCTCCAGGAAACTCACCTTGACCAGATGTGACTAACCTCCAGGAAACTCACCTTGACCAGATTTGACTCTCCTCCAGGAAACTCACCTTGACCAGATGTGACTAACCTCCAGGAAACTCTACTTGACCAGATGTGGCTCTCCTCCAGGAAACTCACCTTGACCAGATGTGACTAACCTCCAGGAAACTCACCTTAACCAGATGTGACTCTCCTCCAGGAAACTCACCTTGACCAGATGTGACTAACCTCCAGGAAACTCACCTTGACCAGATGTGACTCTCCTCCAGGAAACTCACCTTGACCAGATGTAACTCTCTTCCAGGAAACTCACCTTGACCAGATGTGACTCTCCTCCAGGAAACTCACCTTGACCAGATGTGACTAACCTCCAGGAAACTCACCTTGACCAGATGTGACTCTCCTCCAGGAAACTCACCTTGACCAGATGTGACTCTCCTCCAGGAAACTCACCTTAACCAGATGTGACTAACCTCCAGGAAACTCACCTTGACCAGATGTGACTCTCCTCCAGGAAACTCACCTTGACCAGATGTGACTAACCTCCAGGAAACTCACCTTGACCAGATTTGACTCTCCTCCAGGAAACTCACCTTGACCAGATGTGACTAACCTCCAGGAAACTCACCTTGACCAGATGTAACTCTCCTTCAGGAAACTCACCTTGACCAGATGTGACTCTCCTCCAGGAAACTCACCTTGACCAGATGTGACTAACCTCCAGGAAACTCACCTTGACCATATTTGACTCTCCTCCAGGAAACTCACCTTGACCAGATGTGACTAACCTCCAGGAAACTCACCTTGACCAGATGTGACTCTCCTCCAGGAAACTCACCTTGACCAGATGTGACTCTCCTCCAGGAAACTCACCTTAACCAGATGTGACTCTCCTCCAGGAAACTCACCTTGACCAGATGTAACTCTCCTCCAGGAAACTCACCTTGACCAGATGTGACTCTCCTCCAGGAAACCCACCTTGACCAGATGTGACTAACCTCCAGGAAACTCACCTTGACCATATTTGACTCTCCTCCAGGAAACTCACCTTGACCAGATGTGACTCTCCTCCAGGAAACTCACCCTGACCAGATGTGACTAACCTCCAGGAAACTCACCTTGACCATATTTGACTCTCCTCCAGGAAACTCACCTTGACCAGATGTGACTCTCCTCCAGGAAATTCACCTTGACCAGATGTGACTCTTCTCCAGGAAACTCACCTTGACCAGATGTGACTCTGCTCCAGGAAACTCACTTTGACCAGATGTGACTCTCATCCAGGAAACTCACCTTGACCAGATGTGACTCTCCTCCAGGAAACTCACCTTGACCAGATGTGACTAACCTCCAGGAAACTCACCTTGACCAGATGTGACTCTCCTCCAGGAAACTCACCTTGACCAGATGTGACTAACCTCCAGGAAACTCACCTTGACCAGATTTGACTCTCCTCCAGGAAACTCACCTTGACCAGATGTAACTCTCCTCCAGGAAACTCACCTTGACCAGATGTGACTCTCCTCCAGGAAACTCACCTTGACCAGATGTGACTAACCTCCAGGAAACTCACCTTGACCAGATTTGACTCTCCTCCAGGAAACTCACCTTGACCAGATGTGACTAACCTCCAGGAAACTCTACTTGACCAGATGTGGCTCTCCTCCAGGAAACTCACCTTGACCAGATGTGACTAACCTCCAGGAAACTCACCTTAACCAGATGTGACTCTCCTCCAGGAAACTCACCTTGACCAGATGTGACTAACCTCCAGGAAACTCACCTTGACCAGATGTGACTCTCCTCCAGGAAACTCACCTTGACCAGATGTAACTCTCTTCCAGGAAACTCACCTTGACCAGATGTGACTCTCCTCCAGGAAACTCACCTTGACCAGATGTGACTAACCTCCAGGAAACTCACCTTGACCAGATGTGACTCTCCTCCAGGAAACTCACCTTGACCAGATGTGACTCTCCTCCAGGAAACTCACCTTAACCAGATGTGACTAACCTCCAGGAAACTCACCTTGACCAGATGTGACTCTCCTCCAGGAAACTCACCTTGACCAGATGTGACTAACCTCCAGGAAACTCACCTTGACCAGATTTGACTCTCCTCCAGGAAACTCACCTTGACCAGATGTGACTAACCTCCAGGAAACTCACCTTGACCAGATGTAACTCTCCTTCAGGAAACTCACCTTGACCAGATGTGACTCTCCTCCAGGAAACTCACCTTGACCAGATGTGACTAACCTCCAGGAAACTCACCTTGACCATATTTGACTCTCCTCCAGGAAACTCACCTTGACCAGATGTGACTAACCTCCAGGAAACTCACCTTGACCAGATGTGACTCTCCTCCAGGAAACTCACCTTGACCAGATGTGACTCTCCTCCAGGAAACTCACCTTAACCAGATGTGACTCTCCTCCAGGAAACTCACCTTGACCAGATGTAACTCTCCTCCAGGAAACTCACCTTGACCAGATGTGACTCTCCTCCAGGAAACCCACCTTGACCAGATGTGACTAACCTCCAGGAAACTCACCTTGACCATATTTGACTCTCCTCCAGGAAACTCACCTTGACCAGATGTGACTCTCCTCCAGGAAACTCACCCTGACCAGATGTGACTAACCTCCAGGAAACTCACCTTGACCATATTTGACTCTCCTCCAGGAAACTCACTTTGACCAGATGTGACTAACCTCCAGGAAACTCATCTTGACCAGATGTAACTCTCCTCCAGGAAACTCACCTTGACCAGATGTGACTCTCCTCCAGGAAACTCACCTTGACCAGATGTAACTAACCTCCAGGAAACTCACCTTGACCAGATTTGACTCTCCTCCAGGAAACTCACCTTGACCAGATGTGAATAACCTCCAGGAAACTCACCTTGACCAGATGTGACTCTCCTCCAGGAAACTCACCTTGACCAGATGTGACTAACCTCCAGGAAACTCACCTTAACCAGATGTGACTCTCCTCCAGGAAACTCACCTTGACCAGATGTGACTCTCCTCCATGAAACTCACCTTGACCAGATGTGACTCTCCTCCAGGAAACTCACCTTGACCAGATGTGACTCTCCTCCAGGAAACTCACCTTGACCAGATGTGACTCTCCTCCAGGAAACTCACCTTGACCAGATTTGACTCTCCTCCGGGAAACTCACCTTGACCAGATGTGACTCTCCTCCAGGAAACTCACCTTGACCAGATGTGACTCTCCTCCAGGAAACTTACCTTGACCAGATGTGACTCTCCTCCAGGAATCCCACCTTGACCAGATGTGACTCTCCTCCAGGAAACTCACCTTGACCAGATGTGACTCTCCTCCAGGAAACTCACCTCGACGCCACTCTGGAGGCCCAACGCCAGCCTTTCCTAGGTGGCCGGACCTTCTTCAGCCACGCCGAGGACAACCTCGCTGGCGTGGTGATTGTGCTCAGTTCGCGGTTTGCACCAGAGAATGTCTCCTTCAAAGAAATTGTCAAAGGTCACTTGATTTCTGTCGAATTCGTCCTGAATAAATCCTGCCTCAGGTGCTATAACTTGTACGCGCCGAGCAAGGCCCCCGAGAGGAAGCCCTTCTTCGGCGCGCTGCGGGACGCACTCGCGACAGACGACGTGGACGACGTTGCTCACCGTCGTGGGGGGGGAGACTTCAACTGCACCCTCGACCCGGATCTTGACCGCAACACCGCCGAACCTCACCCTGAATTCGCACGGCCGCTAGCAGAGCTCGTGCGGAGACTGGATCTGCGTGACGTGCGGCGACTGCAGCATCCAGCCCAGCGGCAGTACTCTTGGTGCCGCTGCGGCTCTCAAGCCTTGCCATGCTCGACCGACTGTACGTTAACGCGAGCGGCGTTAACCTGCTCGGGGGCAGTAAAATCGTACCCTCCGGTTTCTCCGATCACCGCCTGGTCTCTGTGCTGCTGCGAATTCCCAAAGCGGAGCAGCACAGCGCCTACTGGAGACTCAACGTACAGCTGCTTGATGACACCGACTTCAGAGAAACCTTCAAAGCCTTTTGGGCTCAGTGGCTGCCTACCAAAGCAGCTTCAGCTCCCACCAGCTGTGGTGGGACAACACAAAGGCGCAGGTCAGGGTTCTCCGTCAGCAGTTCATGAGCCAGCACGCCGCCGCCAAGAACGAGGTGGCGCGCCAAACTTCAAAACGAGCTGCTGGCACTTGAGGCAGAGCTGAGCTCACCCCACGACACACAGCAGGGTGAGACGCTACTGTAGAAGCAGCGGCTTTTCAGGTCCATCACGGACGAGCAGGCACATCGTGCTTTTGTGTGCAAAAAGATGCAGCACCTGTCGCAGATGGACTCTCCCTCTCAGTTTTTCTTCCGCTTAAACAAAGCACCGGCCAACACCACAAAAATTTCCAGTTTGCGAACTCCAGATGGACAAACTGCAAGATCTGAGAGCGATATCGCCAAGACCACCAGGGATTTCTACTCACAACTTATCGCCGCTGAAACCATACACGACGAGGCTGTCCGTGAGCTACTGGACGGGGGCCCTACCTTAGGAGTCCCCGAGCGGGATCGTCTGGACAGCCCCGTCACCCTGCAGGAGCTCCACACCGCTGTGAAAGGGCTCGCAGCTGGTAAAGCCCCGGGGATTGACGGCCTGCCGGTTGAGCTTTATGCGGCCTTCTGGGATGAGCTTGTCCCTCCACTACTGACGGAGAGGCCTGCAGAAGGGGGAACTCCCACAGAGCTGCAGGAGATCGGTGGTCTCCCTGATACCCAAGAAGGGGGACCTGCGCCTCCTCGTGAACTGGCGACCCGTGTCCCTCTTTGTGCGCCGACTACAAAATCTTCTCCAAGGTGCTGGCAAACCGTCTCAAGACAGTGCGGGGTCAGCTGATCCTGCCGGAACAGTCGTATTGCATCCCCGGACGGTGCATATACAACAACATCGGTACGGTCAGAGACATAATCTCCCTTGCAGAAGCGCACAACGTGGACTTGGGCCTCCTCTTCTTAGATCAGGAGAAGGCCTTTGACAGGGTGAGCCACGAGTACTTGGACAAACTCCTAACGTCGCTCGGCTTCGGCCAGGCCTTCATCTCGCACGTGAGGCTCCTGTACACGGGGCACATCCAGCCTCTTGAAGATAAACCAGCGGCTCGGTGCCCCCTGTGACAAGGGGGGTCAGACAGGGATGCACCCTCTCGGGGCTGCTGTACACCCTGTCCATTGAGCCACTGCTACGCCACCTGAGACGAAATCTGACTGGCCTCAAAGTCCCGGCTCTCGACGACATATGCGTCGTCCTCAACGACACGCACGACGCCTCCGTGCTCTGCCAGGCAGTTGCAGTGTACGAGAGGGGGGCCTCCTCCATCAGGGTCAACTGGCCCAAGTGCGAGGCCCCCTCTGTGTTTGGGGTCACGAGGCGGCGTTCGCTCTGTGCTCCTCCCAAGAGGAGTCGTTTGGCGGGACGACGGAGTCAAGTACCTGGGGGTTTACCTGGGGAAACCACGTGACGTCGTTCTGAACAACTGGACCGAGCTGGCCGACACAATCGAGGCTAAATTACTGACATGGGCACGCCTCGCTCCACAGATGTCATTCAGGGGCCGAGTGCTCGTCGCTAACACCCTGGCTGCATCCGTGCTGTGGCATAAGACCAAGGCCCTCCAGCCTCCTGCTTGGTTACTCACCAGAGTCAACCGCTCACTCGCGCACTTCGTCTGGCATGGAAAGCACCGGCTCAGGCCGGGCGTTCTCTGCCTGCTGGTGGCCGAGTGCGGCCAGGGTCTGGTGGACGTCGCCGCCAGGGTCATGAGTTTCAGGCTCATGGCAGTCAGGCGGCTGCTGTACGACCGAGAGGAGCTACCCCGGAAGTCGCCGGCCCTCGCCCTACTGAGGAATGCAGGGGGGTGCCTGGGGTACGGTTAGGAGCTCTTCCTGATGGACCTGAGCCTGGTCGACTACACGAGGCTGCCCGGTTATCACCAGAGCCTCTTGGACGCGTGGCGGAGCTTCGAGCGTAGCAGAACGCGCACACCCTACGACCTCGCACAGTTCCTGAACGAGCCCTTGTTCTGCAACAGCCTTTTCCAGGGAATCAGAGGAGAGAGGACCCTGGCTCAACGTCTCACATCAGCAGGGCTGCGGACAGTCTTCCACCTCGTGCAGGCCCCACCAGCCCGAGTGGAAGACCGCAGCTGAGATCGTCAGCACCGCGGGACTCCGCTCCACGATCGCTGGGGAGAATCTGCTGAGGGACATCGCTCCGTGCCATGAAGGAGCTGCACCTGAAGCTGTAAGCAGCGGGGGATGGTGGCGGCCCTCCACCCCCCTCCTCCTCCTTCCCGGAGTTGTGCTTCTCCTGCGTGCAGCCCCCTGGCCACAGCGACTCCGGCAAGCTACTGAAGCTCTGAGGCTGCAGGAACGTGCCCCTCAAGAGTGCCCCGAACACAGCGCTCTACACGTGGCTGTGTCAAGGGGCTGCATTCCCGGGACCTGGACGACTTTCCGGACACAAAATGGAGAACCATTTCTCCCCCCTCATTGCAACCACCCCTCAGTGGAAACAAATGTACAAGTCTCCCGTAGCCAAACGCTGCGGTGACCTCCAGTGGAGGTTGGCACACTGTACGTTGCCATCGGTCGTGTTGCTCAGCCGAATCTCGCCAGGGGTAACAGACTTGTGCATTTCCTGCGGTGCCAGGGAGGATCTGCCCCACCAGTACTTACACTGCCAGCGGCTCAAACCAATGTTCCGCCTTTTGGGGGGCATCTTCAGGAAACTGGGGGTACCCTTCTACAACAACCGCTTCGTATATGAGGTGCCTTACCTGGCTAGCAAACGCCATGACCTCGCCAACTTCGCCTGTGCTCAGGCGAAGATGGCGGTGTACAGAACGAGAAAAAAGATGCTGGAAGGTGACACTGATGGCTGCTCCGTGCTTCCAGTGTTCAGAGGCCTGCTTAAGGCGCGGTTCCGGCTGGAGCACGCCACGTACCACACACATGTCGGTGATGTGCACGTCTACTTCGAACGCTGGGGAGCCGGAAAAGCCCCTCTCTGTACCAGCGTGGACGGCACCCCACGTGTTCACCTTCTGAAGCGCTCGCTCGTCACCGTGGCGTGCGCAATGACCACCACAACCACGTGACTTTTCTTTCATGTTGTGCGCGGTGCTTTTTAGCGCCACAGCGCGTGGATTTGTAACGTTTATTTTCATTTGTGTTGCTGGTGACTTTGTGTGTTTCATATCGAAATCGCCTCCAGTGCTTTTGTTACTGGCGACAATAAAAGTTGTTTAAAAGTCAAAAGTCTGTGTCTGTCTGTCGAGTCTCGGCCGGGGCCCTCATCAATGTGGCAGATGGCATGCGGTGGTCAAGCCACAGGCATTGGTAATGGCGGTGATGGCGTTGTTCTTGTTGAGGGCATCACCGTCACCGTCGTCATCGTCGTCATCGCCACCATCGTCGTCATAGTTAAATTTCACGTGGACACACAATGACAAAGGTCCCCCGTGTAGCCTTTAACAAGCTGTTGGGGCAAGTGCTGTTAGTGAGCACCTATGAAGGCCGGGATGAGGCTGGGTGGCCAACACCACGCCCGGCCGCCTTTGTCTCCCCAGTGACGATGTTTACTGCACACCGCAACAGTTACTCATTTGAGGCCTAGTCGACCTAGCGGAGACCCAGGACCAGTTCAGAAATAATCGTCACCGGTGTTGGCCGTGAGCGGGAATCGAACTCGGGTCGCCGGGTTCGCATCACAGCGCGTTAAACGCTAACCCCACCCCGACCCGCCTAAGATACACAAAGACAAATATTCCCCTTATAGCCTTTAACAGACTGTTGGGGCAAGTGCTGATAGCGAGCACCTACATATATACATATCTAGTGACATGGAATGGGTCACTATGGCGGTAAGTGCTGGTTGCTGGCAGAGAAGGGAGATTTGCTGTTGTAGCGGCCCTGTCTGCCAGCAGGTCATGTGAACAGCCGAAGAGAGGGATGTGGGGCAAAGGTGATAGAAGGGGCACGTGAGGCGAAGCCCGGGAACCTTCTAGTAGGTTCTAGAAGGGGGGCGTGGCCGAGGGCGGAGCAAGTCCACGCTGGGTGGATAAAAGGGGGACCCCGAGCAGGTTCGGGGCTGCTGTTCGGAGTGGCTCCCGTCGTGCTGCAGGCAGCCTGTTAGCTGTCCTGACTCTCGTGTAGTTACTCCCTGTACCTGTGAAGGCTAATAAATAGAGTGCCTCCTACTGATCGTGTCCCTGAGTGCATCACGACACATACATACACCCGCACGCACACTGTCTAATGGATGCTGCTGTCAATGGTGATGGTGGTGATGGTGATGATGGTGATGATGATAGTGGTGATAATGGTGATGATGATGATGGTGGTGATGATGGTGATGATGGTGATGATGATGGTGGTGATGATGGTGATGATGTGATGATGAATGTGATAATGGTGATGATGACGATGGTGATGATGTGATGATGTGATGATGAATGTGATGATGATGGTGATGATGGTGTTAATGGTGGTGATGATGATGGTGATGATGGTGATGATGTGATGATGAATGTGATAATGGTGATGATGACGATGGTGATGATGTGATGATGAATGTGATAATGGTGATGATGACGATGGTGATGATGTGATGATGTGATGATGAATGTGATGATGATGATGATGATGGTGTTAATGGTGGTGATGATGATGGTGATGATGGTGATGATGTGATGATGAATGTGATAAGGGTGATGATGACGATGGTGATGATGTGATGATGAATGTGATAATGGTGATGATGACGATGGTGATGATGTGATGATGTGATGATGAATGTGATGATGATGGTGATGATGGTGTTAATGGTGGTGATGATGATGATGGTGATGATGGTGATGATGTGATGATGAATGTGATAATGGTGATGATGACGATGGTGATGATGTGATGATGAATGTGATAATGGTGATGATGATGGTGATGATGGTGATGATGTGATGATGAATGTGATAATGGTGATGATAATGATGGTGATGAAGGTTGCTCGCCTGTACTCCCACAGACTGCGAGTGACCGGTGCCATCCTTGCGCAGGTCTCGTGGCCTGAGGGCAATCCTCGCACTCTCTGAGTCGCGACACATTCAGAGGGCTCGGCACGATTCTCTCCTCTCGCAATCAATGCACTGATGCACCTCGTACGTTGACGGCCAGTAGCCAACAGCCTCTGCTGCTGCCGCTGCCACTGCTGCCGCTGCTGCGAACTCAGCTAGGTTTTTATTTATCTCTCTCCCAGATAGACCGTGATATTATTTTGTGTGTGTTCATGTTTGTGAGTGTGTGAGTGTGTGTGTGTGCGTGTTTGTGAGTGTGTGTGTGAGTGTGTGTGTGAGTGAAAAACAACCCCCTACCTCCTCGCGGTGCCGGACAGCCAACTCTGTCGTGGACAGTGTTGTGGGGAGAGGGCAAATTCCGATTGGCCTCTCCCCTCATGGCGTCTGTGGCCACCACAGTGGCTAAACGGGGGCTCTGGACGGGTGCGAGGGGCTGGTAACCCCTCTACCTTCAATATATTACCACGAAACCACGAATTAAATATGTAACTAATACACTTGTGCCGGAGGCCCCGGGGAAACAGGCGTCTATGACGTCTCCTGGCCAAACCCCAATTGGCGGAGCCAGGAGATTGAATCTTTACCCTCGGGGCTCCTCCAGAAACAACGAAAAGCCACTTCGTGTGGCCACGTGGAATGTTCGAACGCTCACTGCGGAGGAGAGGCTGCCACTCCTCTGTCGGGAGCTGGACCGGTACTGCCTGGATCTCTGTGGCATTCAGGATGTCCGGTGGACCGGTTCTGGCTCCTGCCACCATGAGGGGTGGACAGTCCTCTACTCGGGGCAGGAAACTGCCAAACAATAGTGTGTGGCTCTTCTTCTGAATGAAAGAATGAAGGGGGCGTGGGTGCGTGGTGGTGAGGTGTGGAAATCTGTAAGCCCCAGGCTACTTTGGGCTCGCCTTCCCATCAACCGGAGGCGAGGAGTGGTGGTCGTGTTTATTTATGCCCCCACCGAAGACGAACATCCGTGGAGGGATGCAGGCAAAGCCGATGAGTCAGATGCCTTCTATGACCTCCTGTCTCAGGTGCTAGCTAAAGTGCCCCTCGGGATAGAGTCATCTTGTTGGGTGACTTCAATGCCCGAGTTGGTCATAATGCTGGCACCTGGTCTGGAGTGATTGGAGGGCATGGGCCAGATCAGCTCAATAACAACTATAGGAGGCTGCTAGATTTGTTTGTGCAGCCCATGGGCTTGTAATTACCAACACGCTGTTCCGGCATCGGCGCATCCACACAACATCATGGATACATGCCTGGTCCAAGCAAGAACATCTGCTGGACTACATAGTGACGGACCAGCGGATGCGAGCCCATGTCCTTGAAGCCAGGACCTACCGTGGAGCTGATCTGTCCTCTGACCATCGACTAGTCATCTGCAAGATGCGCCTGACATTCTTCCACTCCAGGTGGTGGGTGTATACCCAGGACCCCATTCCAACCTAAAGTGGCCTGGTCTCAGTTAGCTGATGAAAGTTGCAAACGAGAATTTCATCATCGCTTGCGGCTGGGGTTGGCATCGTCCCCTACTCCTCCTGATGTCGAGGGTAAATGGGCGAGGTTTAAGACTGTGACTCATGCATGGCTGCTTTGGGTACGCGGTCCAGACCTCCCCAGAGACCTTGGCTTACAGAGGAGGTGTTCAGGATAGTTGAGAAAAAGCAACAGGCCCACTATCATCGGCCACAGCATTCCACGTCAGAAAATGAGGAGGCTTACCGCAGCCTTTGCTCGGAGGTTCGGAGAGCCGTGAGGCGCTGCAAGGATAGGTGGTGGTTGCGGGTTGCTTAGGCGATGGAGTCTGCCTCAGTGGCCCACAATCACAAATCCCTATTTAACTCCATCAAAAAAGTAACCTGCAGCACCACACCTATTACCATCATTAGGGGGAAAAACTGTGATCCAATCTCCAACCCCCAGGAAGAGGTTTGCAGATTTGCTGAGCATTTCTGTGAGGTCCTGGGGGAGGGGAAATCCCACAGCCAGGAAAACATCGTGGCACAAAGTGGGGATGACCCTGCTGAGGCTGCGGTGCCTCAAATATTGGAAGAAGTCACCCTCTGTGAGTGGCTGGCTGAGGTGCCATCTGTTGAGGAAGTGCTGAAGGTGGTCCATAGTCTGAGACCAGGAAAGACACCGGGTAGAGATGATCTCCCAAGCGAAATGCTGAGGGAGGGTGGCGTTTGTGCACAGACTGCCCTACGTGACATTATAACAACAGTCTGGACCACTGGATGGGTTCCGCAGGATTGGAAGGATGCCCTGGTGGTTCCCCTCTTTAAGAAGGGGGACCGCACAGACTGTAACAACTACAGGGGCATCTCACTCCTCAGTGTGCTGGCAAAGGTCCTGGCAAGGGTTATTCAACATTGCCTTGCCAGGCACGCTGAGGAGAGACTTGCGGAGCCCCAATGCGGTTTCAGGAAAGGGCGGTCCTGCACAGATGCCATATTTTCTGTCCGTCTGCTACAGCAGAGGTGTAGGGAATTCCAACAAGACCTACATCTCTGCTTTATTTACCTGGTCAAGGCCTATGATACCATCAGTAGGCCTGGGCTCTGGGTCGTTCTTCGTGCTTTTGGAGTACCTGATCCTCTGCTCACGATCATTAAGGACCTTCATGATGGTGAGCGGGCCCGGGTAAAACTACGTGGCCGGGAGTCAGAGCCATTCCCTGTACACCTTGGGGTGCGACAGGGATGTCCTCTGGCTCCCACATTATTTAACATCTATTTTGACCACGTAGTTCGTGAAGCCTTCAATAGCTGTACCGGGGGAATCTCCATATGGTACAGATATAATGGAAGGCTGATCGATGCCCGGGTGCGATCAAGGGATGGCTCCCAATTGCTCAACCACGTTATGTATGCCTATGATTTGGTAATAGCTGCTCATTCAGAGGAGGAGTTGGAGACGCTGCTGCTGAGACTGGAGCGTGCCACTAAGAGATGGGGCTTTACCATCAGCCCCACTAAAACTAAGCACCTGCCTGGGTATTTTGTACCATTGTACACTCCACCCCCACAGCTCCCAATCGGCAATGGAGAAGTTGTGGAGAGAGTGGAGAGTGTCCCATACCTGGGCCGTGTGCTCATGACCGGCTCCGGTTTGGCAGCGGAGGTCTAACTCCAAATCAGTCGAGTGGCAATATATGTTTTATCGGTTGCGTAACGCCGTGTGGAAGCTACCTGGTCTGTCCCTCCGCACTAAGCTTCAGGTCTTCTTGGCGACGGTTAGAAACATTTAGCCTAGCCTGCCTACGATCCATCCTGGGTTTAACCAGGCTGGATTGTGTGAGGAGCTCACAAATCTGGACAAGGTCCCATCGGTGAGCTCCTGGTTAAACCCAGGATGGATCGTAGGCAGGCCAGCCTCAATGTTTCTTACCGGTGAAGATGCTCCATTAGAGGTGTCCACGTTTCGCAATCGTAGAGAATTGAGGGAATGACCGTGGCCGATCTTAAGCTTCGTGCAGAATGATAGACCAGGTAGCTTCCACACAGCGTTACGCAACTGATGAAAATATATTGCCGCTCGACTGATTCGGAGTGAGACCTCTGCTGTCAAACTGGAGCCAGTCATGAGCACACTGCCCAGGTATGGGAAACTCTCTACTCTCTCCACAACTGCCCCATCACCAATTGGGAGTTGTGGGGGTGGATTGTCCGATGGTACTAAATACCCTGGCAGGTGCTTAGTTTTGGTGGGGCTGATGGGAAGGCCTCACCTCTTGGTGGCAAGCTCCAGGTTCAGCAGCAACGCCTCCAACTTCTCCTCTGAGTGCGCTGCAATTACCAGATCATCGGCATACATAACGTGGTTGAGCAATAGGGAGCCATCCCTTGACCGCAGCCGGGCATCGATCAGCCTCCCATTGTACGTGTACCAAATGGAAATTCCTCCGGTACAGCTATTGAAAGCTTCACAAGCTACGCTGTCAAAATAGATGTTAAAAATGTGGGAGCCAGAGGACATCCCTGTCTCACCCCAAGGTGTACAGGGAATTGCTCTGACTACCGGCCAAGTTGTTTTACCTGGGCCCGCTCACCATCATGAAGGTCCTTAATGATCATTAGCAGAAGGTCAGGGACTCCGAAAGCATGAAGAACAACCCGAAGCCCAGGCCTACTGATGGTATCATAGGCCTTGACCAGGTCAATAAAGCAGAGTTGTAGGTCTTGTTTGAATTCCCTACACCTCTGCTGTAGCAGACGGACAGAAAATATGGCATGTGTGCAGGACCGCCCTTTCCTGAAACTGCACTGGGGCTCTGCAATCCTCACCTCAGCGTGCCTAGCAAGGCGATGTTGAATAATCCTTGCCAGAACCTTTCCCCTGTAGTAGTTACAGTCTGTGCAGTCCCCCTTCTTAAAGAGGGGACCTTCAGGGCATTATTCTAATCCTGCAGAACCCGTCCAGTGGTCCAGATTATTGTTATGATGCCATGTAGGGCAGTCTGTGCACAAACGTCATCCTCCCTCAGCATTTCGCTTGGGACATCATCTCTGCCCGGTCCCTTTCCTGGTCTAAGACTCTGAATCGCCTTCAGTACTTCCTCAACAGATGGCACCTCAGCCAGCCACTCACAGGGGGTGACTTCTTCCTCTAATTTTTGAGTCACGGCAGCCTCAGCAGTGGCATCCCCACTTTGCCCCATGATGTTTTCAAGGCTGAGGGATTTTCCCTCCCCCAGGACTTCACAGAAATGCTCAGCAAATCTGCAAACCTGTTCCTGAGGGTCAGAGATTGGATCACCATTCTTTCCCCTAATGATGGTAATAGGTGTGACGCTGCAAGTTACTTTTTTGATGGAATTAAAGAGCGATTTGTGATCACGGGCCACTGAGGCAGATTGCATCTCTTCAGCAACCCGCGACCACCACCCATCCTTGCAGCGCCTCACGGCTCTCCGAACCTCCGAGCTAAGGCTACGGTAAGCCTCCTCATTCTCCGACGTGGGATGCTGTAGCCGATGAGAGTGGGCCTGTCGCTTTTTCTCAGCCAGCCTGAACACCTCCTCTGTCAGCCAGTGTATCCGGGGAGGTCTGGAACGTATGCTAATCACACACACACAGCGCCACACACACACAGCGTGCCAATCACAAAGACATCGCTACACACACACACAGCGTGCCAATCACACAGCGCCACACACACACAGCGCCACACACACAGCGTGCCAATCACAAAGACATCGCCACACACACACAGCGCCACACACACACAGCGCCACACACACATACAGTGCCAATCACACACACACACCGCCACACACACAATACAGCGCCACACACACAATACAGCGCCACACACACACAGCGTGCCAATCACAAAGACATCGCTACACACACACAGCGCCACAAACACACACAGCGCCACAAACACACACAAAGCGTATCGCCGTGACGTCACCTGCATATTTGTGGATCGGGGGCATTGGCGTGGTTCCACGGTGCACGGTCTCTAGTTCTGGATGACCACAGTCGCCATCATCGTCAGGTGTATCGGCATCTACTGCTGCTGCCACGGTTTGTGCAGTGGGTGATGCGGTTTAGGGTGGACCGTGAGCAGCGCCGTGGAAGATTAAAAAAACCCCAGGGGATCTTAGGCGTTGGCTCTTTCACAGCAAGGCGGTGTCTGTTCGTGAGTTCTGTTGAACTCCGTTCAGCTCTCCCAAGCTTCATCGGGGAGTCGAACTCGCATCGTTGAAGGTGAAGCTCGTGGGGTCCAAAAGGGGCTTGCTGCGTGACTTCAAGCGATGTCGAGGGATGTTATTGAGGTCCTGGCGGGTGGGAAGGGGGCGACTGTTGTCCCTGATGGTTCGCAGAGGACTTCCCACAGGGCTGCTGCGTCGGGGCGGATGGCTGGGGGAGAGATTTGGTGACAGCACGGGCAGCCAGGGTGGTTGGGGTCGACCTGAGGGTTCCAGCGATACACCACCACATTGCGGTCTTCAGGGGTGATGGGTAGTGATGGTGACACGTGGTGATGATGGTGATAGGTAGTGATGGTGACACGTGGTGATGATGGTGATGGGTAGTGATGGTGACACGTGGTGATGGTGTTGGTGATGGGTAGTGATGGTGACACGTGGTGATGATGGTGATGGGTAGTGATGGTGACACGTGGTGATGGATGGTGATGGGTAGTGATGGTGACACGTGGTGATGATGGTGATGGTTACTGATGGTGACACGTGGTGATGATGGTGATGGGTAGTGATGGTGACACGTGGTGATGATGGTGATGGGTAGTGATGGTGACACGTGGTGATGATGGTGATAGGTAGTGATGGTGACACGTGGTGATGATGGTGATGGGTAGTGATGGTGACACGTGGTGATGATGGTGATGGGTAGTGATGGTGACACGTGGTGATGGTGTTGGTGATGGGTAGTGATGGCGACACGTGGTGATGATGGCGATGGGTAGTGATGGTGACACGTGGTGATGATGGTGATGGGTAGTGATGGTGATGGGTAGTGATGGTGACACGTGGTGATGATGGTGATGTTGACACGTGGTTATGATGGTGATGGGTAGTGATGGTGACACGTGGTGATGATGGTGATGGGTAGTGATGGTGACACGTGGTGATGATGGTGATGGGTAGTGATGGTGACACGTGGTGATGATGGTGATGGGTAGTGATGGTGACACGTGGTGTTGATGGTGATGGGTAGTGATGGTGACACGTGGTGATGATGGTGATGGTGACACGTGGTGATGATGGGTAGTGATGGTGACACGTGGTGATGATGGCGATGGGTAGTGATGGTGACACGTGGTGATGATGGCGATGGGTAGTGATGGTGACACGTGGTGATGATGGTGATGGGTAGTGATGGTGACACGTGGTGATGATGGTGATAGGTAGTGATGGTAACACGTGGTGATGATGGTGATGGGTAGTGATGGTGACACGTGGTGATGGTGTTGGTGATGGGTAGTGATGGTGACACGTGGTGATGATGGTGATGGGTAGTGATGGTGACACGTGGTGATGATGGTGGTGGGTAGTGATGGTGACACGTGGTGATGATGGTGATGGTGACACGTGGTGATGATGGTGATGGGCAGTGATGGTGACACGTGGCGATGGTGTTGATAATGGTAATGTTGATGATGCAGCCGTCTGGAACTCTCTTCCTTCCGATGTTAGGAAGCCAGTGGAAGCTACGCACTTTTACATCTTCATCTAGATTGACCAACTAATTTCTTTAGAACCGCTGTCTTGTGTGTTGAGCTTATTGTTCTTCCACTCTCCGCGCCTTTGATTAGCACAGGTGGCTACGTACGGTGCCAAAGAAGTTCAACATACGTTTGCACATACATACCGACCATTGGACAGACAGCACCTTAATGTACACGTGTGTGGATATAGAGCAGGGGTCGGGAACCTATGGCTCGCGAGCCAGATGTGGCTCTTTTGATGATTGCATATGGCTCGCAGATAAAACAAAATATTCTCACTTGTTTTAATCCATCCATCGATTTTTCACTGCGCATGTCCTGTTCAGGGCTGCAGGAGCAATTGTCCATTATTTTAATTGGATGATACTGGCCTACGTTTGCTGTTGCTGGGTAAAACAGGTAAACGCCCCCTTTTGAATCAGTCTGAGACTGCGTCTGCTCGGTCTTTAGCTCAAAGCTAACCCTTCGACGAAGAAGATGGCGAAAAGCAAAAAAGACGACGAGTATCGTACATTTCAGGACGAATGGACCGAAGAATTCGCCTTTGTGGAGAGAGCGGGTTCTGCGGTGTGTCTAATTTGCAATGACAAAATTACATCGTTGAAACGGTCGAATGTAAAGCGGCACTTCGACACGCGCCACGCTACCTTTGCATCAAAATACCCTGCGGGAGACAGCAGAAAGAAAGCGTGCCAAGAGCTTCTGAGCAGGGTGCAAGCTAGCCAGCAGCAACTCCGCGTATGGACCCGGCAAGGTGACTATAATTCGGCTAGCTTTGCTGGTTCTTTAGCAATAGTGAGGAACGGAAAACCATTCACAGATGGCGAGTATGCTAAAACGTTCATGCTGGATGTAGCCAATGAACTTTTTGATGATCTTCCGAACAAAGACAAGATAATCAAACGGATACAAGACATGCCTCTGTCGGCAAGAACTGTTCATGATCGTACCATCGTGATGGCAAACAAAGTGGAGGAAACGCAAGTGAAGGACATAAATGCAGCGCCGTTCTTTTCTCTGGCTTTGGATGAGTCAACAGACGTGAGCCATTTGTCGCAGTTCAGCGTGATTGCAAGATATGCTGTTGGTGACACACTGCGTGAAGAAAGTCTTGCTGTTCTGCCATTAAAAGGGTCCACAAGAGGTGAGGATTTATTCAAGTCTTTCATGGAGTTTGCTCAAGAAAAAAGTCTACCTATGGATAAACTTCTCTCAGTGTGTACTGATGGTGCTCCGTGTATGGTGGGGAAAAACAAAGGATTTGTGGCGCTTCTCCGTTAACATGAAAATAGACCCATCCTAAGTTTCCATTGCATTATACACCAGGAGGCACTTTGTGCTCAGATGTGTGACAGGCAGTTTGGCGAAGTGATGTCGCTGGTCATTCGTGTGATCAACTTTATTGTTGCCCGAGCCTTAAATGATCGCCAGTTTAAAACACTGCTGGATGAAGTTGTAAATAACTATCCTGGTCTGCTTTTGCACAGCAATGTGCGTTGGTTGTCAAGAGGGAAGGTGCTTAGCCGTTTTGCGGCTTGCCTGAACGAAATCCGGACTTTCCTTGAAATGAAAGGCGTCGGGCATCCTGAGCTAGCCGACACCGAGTGGCTCCTCAAGTTTTACTATCTCGTAGATCTGAACATCTGAACCAGCTCAACGTGAAAATGCAAGGCATTGGAAATACAGTGTTATCCCTTCAACAAGCTGTATTTGCTTTTGAAAACAAGCTGGAGCTTTTCATCACGGATCTTAAAACAGGTCGTTTACTACATTTTGAAAAACTGAGCCAATTTAAAGATGCATGCACAGCAAGTGAGCCCATTCAAAACCTTGATCTCCACCAGCTAGCTGGCTGCACATCCAGTCTCCTACAGTCCTTCAAAGCACGCTTTGGAGAATTTCGTGAGCACACTCGTCTTTTTAAGTTCATCACCCATCCAAACGAGTGTTCACTGAACACAGCCGACCTGAATTACATCCCTGGTGTCTCCGTCAGAGATTTTGAAGCAGAAGTGGCTGACCTGAAGGCCTCAGACATGTGGGTGAATAAGTTCAAGTCACTGAATGAAGATTTGGAAAGAATCACACGACAGAAAGCGGAGTTGGCGAGCAAGCACATGTGGACAGAAATGAAAAAACTCCAACCCGAAGACCAGCTGATTCTCAAAACTTGGAACGCGCTTCCTGTCACATACCACACACTGCAGCGTGTGAGTATTGCTGTATTGACCATGTTTGGATCTACGTATGCATGTGAGCAGTCATTCTCACATCTTAAAAACATCAAGTCCAACCTACGATCACGTTTAACGGATGAAAGCCTCAACGCTTGCATGAAGCTTAACCTCACCAAGTACCAACCCGACTACAAAGACATCAGCAAATCCATGCAGCACCAGAAGTCGCATTAATGGTGAGTGTTATAACAACATTATTTAAAAGAATAAATTCAGAGGCTTATTATACTGACATTTAGTTGAATTCACTTTTAAAATATATTATATGGCTCTCACTGAAATAAATTTCCAAATTTTTTGCTTTCATGGCTCTCTTAGTCAAAAAGGTTCCCGACCCCTGATATAGAGGGAGAGTGAGAGAGGACAGCAGAGCTTGGAGGGCAATGGTCGAGTCGTACCGGCTACCAGCGGCTCCTCCGCGTTCCCACGTGACGCAGTCGCGTGCCCTGTCAGGTCGCCTTCGCTTTGAGCCAAATTGATTTTGTTGGTTGAGAAAGGGGGGGTGGGGTAGGTGGGGGAGTTGGTGAGGGTGGGGGGGGCTAGGTGGGGGGTGGGGTAGGTGGGGGAGTTGGTGAGGGGGGGGGCTAGGTGGGGGGTGGGGAGGTGGGGGAGTTGGTGAGGGGGGGGGCTAGGTGGGGGGTGGGGTAGGTGGGGGAGTTGGTGAGGGTGGGGGGGGGCTAGGTTGGGGGTGGGGTAGGTGGGGGAGTTGGTGAGGGTGGGGGGGCTAGGTGGGGGGTGGGGAGGTGGGGGAGTTGGTGAGGGTGGGGGGGGCTAGGTGGGGGGTGGGGTAGGTGGGGGAGTTGGTGAGGGGGGGGGGCTAGGTGGGGGGTGGGGAGGTGGGGGCGGGGGCGGGGGGTACGCGTGGAATTGGAAGTGAAACGTGAATTAATTAAAAGTAAAAATGTAATGAGTTTATTAATTTTAATAAGCTGTGAGTGTGCGTGCGAGACACTGGCGTGAAAAACCCCAAAGCTACGTGGCCACTCGATAATAATAAATAATATGATACAAAGATCCCCCGTAAAGCCTTAACAGAATGTTGGGGCAAGTGCTATTAGCGAATAAATATGAAGGCGGGAACTGTGGCACACGTGGGACTGGGTGGACAGCACCACGCCCGGCCGCCTTTGTCTCCCGAGCAGGTACTCACTTGAGGCTGAGTCGACCTCGGGGAGGCCCAGGACCGATTCAGATAATCGTCACCGGTGTTGGTAGCCATGAGCGGGAATCGTAGTGCAGCGCGCTAACCGCTACACCACCGCTCCCCAACTAATAATATGATACACACACCCACACACATGTATCGCTTTCATCACGGTTGCTGAGCACAAAACGCAAAGCAGCCAGCATCAAACAGCACTAAGCGTATTAGACCTGTAATATATTAATGATCTTAATTGTTATTCGTCTTTGAGGAATCCGATGAGCTATAAAGCTCTTCTTCACGCATGCTCAACAGAGGAGGCAGCACGCCGATAGCGGCAGGAGGGAAGAAGCAGAGAGAGGGACGTAAGGTGACCGGAAGGGTGGTGAGTGGGTGGGTGGGTGAGTGGGGTAGTAGGAGGGTGCGTGGGAGAGTGAGTGGATGAGTGAGTGAGTGGGTGAATGGGTGAGTGAGTGAGTGAGGGGGTGAGTGGATGGGTGAGTGGGGTAGTAGGAGGGTTCGTGGGAGAGTGAGTGGATGAGTGAGTGAGTGAGCGGGTGAATGGGTGAGTGGGTGAGTGAGTGAGTGGGTGGGTAAGTGGGTGAGTGGGTGGGTGAGTGGGGGATTGGGGGAGTGCGTGGGAGAGTGAGTGGGTGGGTGAGTGGGAGAGTGAGTGGGTGGGTGAGTGGGTGAGTGGGTGGGTGAGTGGGTGCGTGGATGGGTGAGTGGGTGAGTGGGTGGGAGAGTGAGTGGGTGGGTGAGTGGGTGGGTGAGTGGGTGCGTGGATGGGTGAGTGGGTGAGTGGGTGGGTGGGTGAGTGGAGGATTGGAAGAGTGCGTGGGAGAGTGAGTGGATGAGTGAATAGGTGAGTGAGTGGGTGGGTGAGTGTGTGGTGGTGAGCGATAGTGTGGCGATTAGCGTATTGTGCTATGAACCCGGCGGCCTGAGTTCAATTCCCGTTCACAGCCAACACCAGTGACGATTATCTGAACCGGTCCAGGGCCTCCCTGGTGTGGTGTGTGAACATCGTCACCTCGGAAACAAAGGCGGTCGGGCGTGTTGCTGGCCATCCACCCCCTCGTGTACCGGAATTGTACTCATAGGTGCTCGCTAACAGGACTTGCCCCAGCAGTCTGTTAAGAGTGTTCGGGAGATATATGTGTACTGACTGACTCAAAGAAACTAAGAGTAGGAGTCACTCTATGTATTAACAACCTTCACGTCCACACAGAGTAACTACAGCCCCCGGTCAGGACAGCTGGCAGACTGCCTGACTGATGGCACTGAGCAGATGAAGACGGCGGCGAAGACTCCAGCAGCACGACGGGATCCCACTGCAGGCAACAGCCCCGAACCTTCGCTCGGGGTCCCCTTTTATCCTCCTAGCGTGGCCTCGCTACGCCCCGGCCACGCCCCCCTTCTAGAACCTATGAGCGGGTTCCCGGGCTTCCCTCACGTGCCCCCTCTGTAACCTTTCCCCTACATCCCTCTCTCTGGTTTACCACGTGACCTGCTGACAGACAGGGCTGCTGCATCTGCAGATCCCCTTCTCTGCCAGCAACCAGCGCTATGCTACATAGTGACCCATTCCATGTCACTACATCACCCCCCCCCCCCCCCCGTAAAAAAAATATATCAGCCACCCCGGCTAAATTGCATCCCACACATAGCAAAACAACAAGAACAACGAAACAAATTTTGATTTAAAGCTTTCCTGACTGCAGTGATTCATATTGTTGGTTCTTTCGGTAAAGTCACGTTGAAGGGAAACAATAAAATAATAAAATATATAAAACAATAAAATTCTCACGACGTTTCGACTGCAACACAAGCAATCATCTTGCTGTGGTTTTCACACCTGATGATGATTGCTTGTGTTGCAGTCGAAACGTCGTGAGAATTTTATTGTTTTTATATTTATAATATTTTATTGTTTCCCTTCAACGTGACTTTACCGAAATAACCAAGAATATGAACAACGGAACAACCAGGAAATTAACAAATTCCAATGAGGACTCACAACAATGAACCCGGTCCCCAGGGATAGAACAATGCCCGATGACCGTCAGCGTGCCGCAGCCCATAAGCATTGGGAAGAACCTCAGATCAACCGGCAGTTACAGCCCGGCTCGTGTCTGCGGCCACCCGCCAGACGGCGTCGGGACTAATAGAACAATAGAAGGGGCGGGCTATCGGAATCAAACAGTTTTGGAACGGGTCCTCGACGCCGGGCCTCTAGGCGGGATAAGAATGGGCTTCCTGGGGACCCCCAGGACGACATGTAAATGCCTAACGGGTGCGGCCCCTCCCGGGAAGAAGACGAAGGGGAAGAAGAAGAAGAGATGGCGACCGTTTGGTGATCCTAGGTCTGTCTGTGGATGGTGTCACCGGTGGGTCTGCGGGTGTCAGGCGCTGGGATCCTGCAGGTGAAACAACGGAGTCCCGCTGAGGCGCACCATCCGAGACCGTATGCCCGGGCTCGTCGAGCACATCTGACACCCGGCCCTCAGGTAGTGGGGATGAACGACCTCACAAGGTGTAAAATAGAGTCTCAGCCGTGACGGGTGCACAAACCAGCGCCTGCGACCGACCTGGATACATAGGCACTGCGGCCTCCTGGCCTCAGTCACCTCAACCGAGCCCTGCCATGGCCGGTGCAATTTAGGGGACGTCCCCAGGGGCACCTGAGGGCAATGTAACCACGCCTTTTCCCCAGGGGCACCTGGGGCGATGTAACCACGACTTGTCCCCAGGGGCACCTGGGGACAATGTAACCACGCCTTGTCCCCAGGGGCACCTGGGGCAATGTAACCACGCCTTGTCCCCAGGGGCACCTGGGGGCAATGTAACCATGCCTTGTCCCCAGGGGCACCTGGGGCAATGTAACCACGACTTGTCCCCAGGGGCACCTGGGGACAATGTAACCACGCCTTGTCCCTAGGGGCACCTGGGGCAATGTAACCACGCCTTGTCCCCAGGGGCACCTGGGGACAATGTAACCTTGCCTAGTCCCCAGGGGCACCTGGGGACAATGTAAACACGCCTTGTTCCCAGGGGCACCTGGGGGCAATGTAACCACGCCTTGTCCCCAGGGGCACCTGGGGCAATGCAGCCACGCCTTGTCCCCAGGAGCACCTGGGGGCAATGTAACCACGCCTTGTCCCCAGGGGCACCTGGGGCAATGCAGCCACGCCTTGTCCCCAGGAGCACCTGGGGGCAATGTAACCACGCCTTGTCCCCAGGGGCACCTGGGGACAATGTAACCACGCCTTGTCCCCAGGGGCACCTGGGACAATGTAACCACGCCTTGTCCCCAGGGGCACCTGGGGGCCATGCCTTGTCCCCAGGGGCACCTGGGACAATGTAACCATGCCTTGTCCCCAGGGGCACCTGATCGTAAGCTGCATGGGCATGGGCATAGAGACCTTGTTTTGCCCAGGTCCATGCTTAACTGAGCCTCCATGGGGGGGATCACATTCCCTCCCATACATGAGGAAAAAGGGGGAGAACCCCGTTGAGGCGTGAGCGGCCATTCTGTACGCTGCCAGAACACCCGGAACGTGCAAATCCCAGTCGGACTGTGCCTCGTTAACTTGTTGGCATAGCATGGACGTAAGAGTCCTGTGCAGATGTAGTGGATTAGCACGCGCATACAGGGTGGATGGTAAAGACACGCGAGTCATGGACAGTGGGGTTACGTCGGGCCGCCCAGGTGCGGCGGCGGGAAACTGTGCGGTAATGATGGGCCAATTAAGTTGGTAAGCGATGTATGGCTGTGATTGGCCGGGGTTGTTGTCAAGGGCGGAGTGGCGCCGGAATGTCTGGTAATAGAGGGGGCAAGTAACAGGTGCGGGGGGACGCGGGGCGTCAGTGGCACGTGGGCTAATTAATTGGTTGGTAATGAGAACGGGGATATATTCGGGAGACGGGAAGAACGAGTTGAGTTGTCGCTGGGACTGGAATGAAGCAGGTCGGGGAGAACCGGAGCGAAGACATAGGAGACAGAACAGGATAGCAGTGGAATAGAGAGAAGTAGAGACAAGCAGAGACAAGCAGAGACAAGCAGAGATACAATGTGAGACAGACAGAGAGATACAGAGACAGAGGGAGAGAGACAGAGATACAGCGTGAGACAGAGAGAGATAGAGACAGTGGGAGAGACACAGAGATACAACGTGAGACAGACAGAGAGATACAGAGACAGCAGGAGAGAGACAGAGATACAGCGTGAGACAGAGAGAGATAGAGACAGTGGGAGAGACACAGAGATACAACGTGAGACAGCGAACGACGGAGAGAGACAGAGACAGCGAGCGATGGAGAGAGACAGAGACAGCGAACGACAGAGAGAGACAGAGACAGCGAGTGATGAAGAGAGATAGGGATGACGCAGAGGAATGACGCAGAGGGACAGTGAGGGATAGGGGAGGAAGCGGAGTGAGCGAGATGGGCAGAGCACGGCGAGCGAGCTCCGGCTAAGCGGAATGACGAAGTCACAGACGTAATGTGAAGAGTTGTAATAAAAGTGGTGTCGGAGAAAACAATAAAGTTGTCCGCGTCAAGTCGACCACTACACAAGCGCTCTACCATCCCGTCAGTCTGAGAATGGTAGGGCGATGTCCAGTTCTTTTTAGTACCCAGGGAGTCGCACACCTTCTTTAATAATTTAGAAGAAAAATTACGATCTTGGTCTGTAAGGAGATGTTCCGGGGCCCCTTTGTCCAAAACATACCCGTGTAGGAATGCGTCCATGATGGACGCGGCCGACTGATCCTGCAAAGGCTATGCCACCGGCCACCGGGACAGGCACTCCACCCCGACGAGCAGAAATGTGTTTCCCCTCTAAGTGGTGGGAAATGGGCCGAGGTTGTCGAGCAACGAGTTTGTTAACATGGGACACTTCGATGAATTGCAACGGTGGCCGGACCTGCCTAGATGGGGGCTTTTGGCGAGCGCATTCAACACACACTTTGAGCATGTGGTGCACATCCTTTGACATTCCAGACTAAAAGAAGTTGCGCTTCAGGGTCAACAAGGTTTTCCGCGCCCAAGTGGTCCTTTTCCTTGGGACTCAGTCTGTACGAATTATGGCGTATAGGAGCGGCGTTAGCCATATCGATGCTGCGCTGCAATAGTGACGTGCGGCCAATATATCTACCCTGACTAAAAAAGTCATAAAATTCCCGGAGCAATGCATGCAACTCGCCGGTCAAATAATTTTCTTTGCACAGCACATCCATCCAAGCCTCATCTAGCTCGCCTCCCTGCTCCACCGCGGCAATGACCTCTGCAGCCACATCGCTGGTCTCCTCAACACGTGGCCGTCACGTGGGTCCCAACGCAACGTTCAACACTTGCAGAAAGGGGTCCTGGTCCCCCCTAACTATCATCAGGGCCCCCACCAACGCGAGACCACGAACCGTTCTGTTCGAAGGTGTTAAATAACCCCTCCCGTGGTGTCTTTGTGATCAAGCTGCTTCCGCAGCCACAAGGGCACCAACATCTGAGCGCCAGGAGGAACCATGATGGTCTCCTTCACTAGGGCCTGAACCGTGACGTTGCTTCTTCGCAATCGAGACGGGGACATCAAAAACGCCAAACAATGCCCAGACGGCAGCTCAATACACCCTTTGTCTACAAGAATCTTAAGGGGCATTCTTCTGAGAAAATCGGTCCCCAATAGACAAGGCATAGCCAACGTTTTAGAGACTAACACTAGGCCCGCCAATGCAATGACCCCGAATCGTACTGTCGCTGAAATCTGGCCCACAATACCAAAACTCCCGCCATTAGTGGCAACACACACCCTGTTTACCGGATAAAGACAACAAGACTGCGACGGCAAGAACTTATAAATAAATTCCGAAATAATACTAGCGGATGCTCCCGTATTAATGAGCCCCCTTAGCTTGACACCCTGCATAAAGCCAATAATCGCGGACGATCCCGCCGCCGCTACCACAATACGATGCGCCAACACAGTCCACTGCCCCATGCCTCACAGCCATCCGACACCCACCAAAGTCCGACTTTTGCGCCCTGCAACACGATGAGGGATGACGGTGTGTGAACCCGACATGCTCTGAGAGGGAGATGCATGAAGTGACTGTGTCGGCCGGGTGTCTGATGCATTGCGACTTGCTTGTGGGCCCGAGGAAGCGGAGGTCGGCAGGGCGGGAGACGGTGAAGGCGGGAAGAACAATCCAGAGTCAGTGCAACATCCCTTGGAGATGTGGCCCCGCAGGCCGCACTTAAACAAGTGACCGGGGACCTCCACGGTGGAGGGGGGGTCCCACTTTGTCGTTCCCGCTCCCATCATCATCCCGCACCAACCCTCCCATGCGGGCTCCTAATGAACGTAGTGCCAGCTTGCACGGAATCCTGATGCTCCGGCTTGTCCTCGTCCTCTGAGAATCCCGCGCAGGCGGTGACTCCGGGCCACTGCTGTAGGTTGAAATGGGCTTGGATGCATCGGGCTACCTTCAGCGATGTCAAGTCGTCCTCCTCCGTAGCAGGCAGAGAGACGCTCATCTCCTGGGCCAGCACCAGAGAGTCCAGCGCCATCTGCTCCGTCCGCGGATATGCGGCGTGGGCCAGCGACAGCAGCGTGCTGCGAAAGGCGAGGGGCGTCGTGGTTTCCCCCCGTCTTCGCAACACAAATTTCCAGCGTGCGTTGGACGGCGGATCGAAAATGGTAGCCATCTGGGCCATCTGGGCACTAGCCTGAGGCAGCGTCGCTCTGTCCGCTGTAGGAATGGCATCGAATGCCGCGTAAGCGGGAGCCGCGGAGGCTACGCAACAGGCGCCTGTTGAGGAGATGGGGCAAACGATGGCCGCCGTCGCTGCCACGGCGGAGCCCGCGCGGTGGTCAGCCGCCATCGGCTACGCGGCAGGACCCGCAAGGGTGGTGGCCGCCATCGGCCAATTGGCTGAGGCCACGAAATCGCCGGCCGCCACCTTCTAGCGGCGGAGCCCACACAGTTGCCAGCCGTCACCTAATGGGGGGAGTATGGCCATTTTGGGATAGATACAGGCATGCATGAGAATATGGAAATCAGAGATGTCAGGGCCAGTGCTGGTTTCTAAAACGTTGGCGGTGCCTTGCCTCTTAGGAACAGACTTTTTGGGCAGGATCCCCTTGAAAATCTTAACAGATCAATGCTGTGTTGAGATGCTGTTGGCAGGTGAGGTCATGGGCGCAGTGCAACCACGAGCAGAGTCAGACAGGGCATGGACGGAGAAATTGTGTAAAGAGAACCCAGATTTGTCCTACGCACAGCGGACTGAACAGCGGGCGTTGAGTGAGTTCTCTGACGTTTTCAGCCAAAGGAAATTTGATATCAGGCACACTAACTTGTTGCACCACCACATCGATACGGGTGACGCAGCTCCTATTCGGTAGAACTCATATCGGCTGAGTCCTGTTGAAAAGGAACATGTACACCAGGCAGTAAGGGAAATGTTGGCCGCAGACGAAATTTCACCATCAACCAGCCCTTGGGGAGCCTCTATGATGTTGGTTAAGAAGCAGAATGGCAGCTTGCACTTCTGTGTTGACTTCTGCAAATTGAATAAGGTCTCGGTGTGCAGATGCTTACCAGCTGCCACGTATGGACGACTCCCCGGACACGTTGGCGGGCGATCATTTTTTTCCACCCTTGACCTACTGGCGGGATTTTGGCTACTTCCCTTAGACGAATCGTCCAAGCCAAAAACGGCATTCCGCACACCCCAGGGAATGTTCCAGTTTAGTTGCCTCCAAATGGGATTGCATTCGGCCCCGGCCACTTTCCATTGTCTTATGGAATTGGTGCTTGCAGGACTACAGTGGGACTTCTGTCTCATTTACTCCGACGACATCATCGTCTTTGGCCGAACATTTGACAAGCATTTGCAGCGGTTGCGGATGGTGCTCTCTAGGGTACGCGCAGCAAACCTTAAATTAAAACCTGCCAAGTGCCATTTGTTACAGACCTCCATGCGGTATTTGGGCCACATTGATAGTGCAAAGGGTATCGCGATGGATCCGGACAAGACCGCGTGCATGCGCGATTTGCCAACCTCCAAGTCGGTGGGCGAGGTTCTCAGTTTTGTTGGGTTTGCACTGTACTACAGGAGATTTGTTCTGCAGTTTGCAATAGTTGCGAAACTCTTACATGCCCTGATGGGTAAGAATCAGAAATTTAAATGGGGCCAAGAGGAGGAGGCTGTATTCGCTGCGTTGCGCGACCGCTTTTCCAACGCGCCTCCTCTTGACTATCTAGACTTTTCCCTGCTGTTCATACTAGACACGGACGCTAGTGATATGGACATAGGGGCTGTCCTGTCCCAGATTAAGAATGGGGTGGAAAGGGTGATTGCATACGGGAGTCGCGTCCTGTCACCCGCTGAACAGCAATATTGTGTCACCCGCAGGGAATTGTTAGCCATGGTGTACTTTATCCAACAGTACAGGCCATATCTCTATGGCAGAGATTATGTTGTTCTCACAGACCACGCGGCCCTCCAGTTCTCTCTGAGAGTGGACCAGCCATCCGGTCAGCTTTCTCGATGGTTGGAAATACTCCAGGAGCTTTCTTTCCAAGTGGTTTACCGCCAGGGTGTGAGGCACTGCAATGCCGGTGCATTATCTCACTGCCGTTGAACGATCGCTGTGCATGCTCGTCAGGTGCGGGCTGGTGTAGATTTCCTGTGGGTGGGTCACCTGGGGTCGTAGCAGCCTCAGGTGACCCGCTGGCTGCCGTGGCGGGTGCACATAGGGACAACATGCTTGGCCTCACGCAGGCAGAATGGGGCAAGTTGCAGATGGAGGATAGCTCCCTCTTGAACTTGCGATGCCGCGCGGATTCTGATGACAAGAACCCCAGCCTTAAGGGGATCTCTCGGTTCGTCCTATTCTTCGTCGGTCATTGTAAGCCAAGATGGCTGGTTTTATTTAGATGGGGGGGGGGGGGGGGTGGGGGTGGTGTAGGGACAGTGCAGAGAGAGAGACAATGCGTGTGTGGAGACAGTGCGGGTGCAGGACAGTGCGTGGCCAAGTGTCACGAGGAATAATTAGAGGAGGGAATCATCGGGGAAGTTCGGTATTGGCCGCGACAATTTTATAAAGGGGGCGTGGAGCGAGGCCACACCGGGGGAATATAAGGGGACGGGCGAGGGAGCTCGGGGCTGCCGGGGGATCGGGATGGCCTGTCTCCATGCCATCGTTGTCTTCAGGCCGTCACTGTTTCCGCGTCGTCAGTGTCTTTACGTCGTCGCTAATTGGGTGCTGTCCTAGCCCAAGTATTTGTATGTTAATCCTAGCCCAAGTATCTGTACGATACGAACCGAATCGGCATTCGAAACGCAGCATGAGCCACAAACCACCAGCGACACAACGCTGGGGGGTCGACATCAACGAGCGAGGAAATAATAACCAAATAATAACTAAGTAGTAACTACATAACCCGCAATGTGCATACCCCGTGTCGCAGAGAGAGGTGGTAAATCCCCCCCCCCCATATCCCCCCCACCCCTCTCCTCCCATTTTAGCCCCCTCCTCTCCACCACTCTCCCCTCCTTTTCCCCCTCCCTTCTCCCCCCCCCTCGCCCACTTCTCCTTCCCCCCTCCCCTTCTCCTCCACCCCACCCCTCCTCCTCCCCATTCCCCCCACTCCGCCCCCTACTCCTCCCCCTACCCCCTCCCTCACTCCTCTTTACACTCAGGAAGAGACCCATAGACTCGCATAGAGACCCACACTCAGGTAGAGACCCACATACTCGCATAGATACCCACACTCAGGTAGAGACCCATAGACTCACGTAGAGACCCACAGACTAGCGTAGAGACCCACAAACTCGCATAGAGACCCACACTCACGTAGAGACCCACAGACCAGCGTAGAGACCTACAGACTAGCGTAGAGACCCACAGACTCGCGTAGAGACCCACACTCACGTAAAGACCCATAGACTCACGTAGAGACCCACAGACTAGCGTAGAGACCTACTGACTAGCGTAGAGACCCACTGACTAGCGTAGAGACCCACAGACTCGCGTAGAGACCCACACTCACGTAGAGACCCATAGACTCACGTAGAGACCCACAGACTAGCGTAGAGACCTACTAACTAGCGTAGAGACCCACTGACTAGTGTAGAGACCCATAGACTCATGTAGAGACCCACAGACTAGCGTAGAGACCTACTGACTAGTGTAGAGACCCACTGGCTAGCGTAGAGACCCACAGACTCGCGTAGAGACCCACATGTCGCGAGCCACCGATGTTCTCCCCTGACCCCGGGAATCGAACTCGGGTAGCACCGTTCCGCTCACCGGCCAGTGCCACCGCCCCTCACAAACAACGACAACGACGTTTGCCGCTAAGTGCCGGTGACGTCACCACGGCGCTAGTGCCAGGCTAGGTGCACCTTGAGGCCACGTGACGCGTCGAAGGCTCGCTGCTGGCAGGAGGTCACAGGATAGACCCAGCACGTGCCGTGGGTTGACTGACTGAGATGAGTGGCCGATGCACCACCTGTGCCCCCTACTGTACCAACTTGCTGCATTGTAGCCGCACGGCGCTCCGCTCGTTGTTGTGAGTGTCGCTCCTCCGTCCTCCGTTGTTGTTGGAGGGTGACTGCCTCCAACTGCCCAGTAGGAGCGTCCTTCACGAGCATCCTCCACAGAGGCCGATGTTGACACCGCTGGTACCAGTCATCGGCAAATCCACTCAGCTCCACGTCCTCCTGTACCACATCACTCCATCTCTACTCTAGCCTGTGCCGCGCCCGTTTAGCCCCCTCGATCCGGTCAAACAGAAGTTGTTGGGCAAACGGTGATTGGGCATGCGGGCTACATGACCCAACCAACTGCCGGAAGAGCTAACCGATGGGATTGTGTCCAGATCTTTCAAGGATCTGTGAGCTCTTCACACTGGCGTGCAGTCTGCAGGTTAAACCCAGGATGGACTGTAGGCAGGCCAGCCTGAATTGTTCAAACCGACACAGATGTTCCATTAGAGGGCTCCACGTTTCACAAGCATAGACGCTCATACATCGGGCTAAAACAGTGTCAGATGGTGAAAGTCTAGTGAGAGAGATCAAACACGTTAAAGAAGCATTATGACAGAATGGCTACAATAATACTCATATTAACAGAGCACTGAATGCCAAATCACGATCGCAAAGCAACACTGCTGAAAGCGATCATTGTTAAAACAATTAAAATTCCATTTATCTCAGGAGTAACTGACAAATGAGCCCGTGTTTTGCAAAAGCAAAACATTACAGTAAGATTTGGTACAGTACACAAAATTCAAAACCTAGTATCTTGCACTAAAGACGAATTACCTAAATTATCAACAGAAGGTGTATATCGGATTAGCTGTTTATGTGGCAGATGCTATATTGGACAGACGGGACATAACATCAGCATAAGACTAAAATAACACCAAAGAAATATTAAATTATCTCAAACACACTTGTCGGCAGTGGCAGAACATGCTTGTCAACAAAGACACTCAATTGATTTTGATAACGTTGAAGTGTTGTGTAAAACTAATTATTACTGGCAAATACTAATTAGAGAATCCATTGCAATTGAGAGAAATAGAAATAACTTGAATCGCTCTGACAGCTACAGGCTTAGTGCAGCTTGGAAGTGTATTATTAAATAATACATATTACAATTCTTTATAGGGGAAACACATACTAATTCACGGATTACTAACGTAGCATATAATCACAATAACACACATTACAACTAATTACTAATCTACAACTCATTACTAATCATAACCATTGACTGATTACCAATCGATTATATAATTACAATAACCCCCCCCCTCCGCCTCAAATCACTGCACCTGAAATGAGTTAAACGATGACGTCACCCTGCTGCTGCTCTATTTAAGACCGAGAGCAAGTGGAGAGGGCTTTACCATTCTGGCGAATTGCCCGATGATGCTGGAGGTAATCACCAGCAGAACCCGTTCTCGTTCGTACTGAAGTGCCACAGCGGCACACGTCTACGTCCCGTGGATTCTCCAGCCACCCCGGGGTTTGCGAAGGCCCCAGGCCGGACGGCCGGGGGTGGCCTTGCTGCCGGAGTGTGGGGGAGCCACACACGCTGCGGGGGAGGTGATTTCACCGCAACGAGTGAATGGAGACGGCAGAGAAGGAGACGGGGACGCGGCGTGCGCCAAGGACCATGGAGGATGCCCGCGGGGCCGAGAGAGACCGGAGGAACAGCACGGGCCCACCTGGGGCGGGGGAGGTGATGGGGGAGGTGCAGCGAGGGAAAGGTGCAGGGATGGTGGATGGACCGGAGGGGGCGGGAGGGGGAGGAACGAAGAGGACGAGGGGAAGTGCCGGGAGGCTGGGGAATGAGCGCCCCCGAACAGAGCACAGGGGACGAAGCAGGAGGGATTCTATCAAGCCGGGGGCCACGGGAGGAACAGAGGAGGAAGATGACAGCGGATGCTGGTCCGGTGGGGGCGGGGAGACCCAGCGAAAGCGCGGGGAGGTGGCGCAGTGGAGCAGGGGCGGGCTGGACACTAACGCACGCCAGGAGGCACAACTGCGTCAGGGTGGAGTTGAAGGACGACGTGGGGGAGGAGGTGACGATTGATAGAGCGACCTTCGTGAGGTCGGTGATGCTCGGAATGCTGCGGGTGGAGATGGTGGACCTGTATTGTTTGATTGCTCTGCTGGGGGGGAGGGCTTTTGACGTGAACTTCACTTCGAGCCTCCTGCTGCAGACTTTCCTCACCCGCTTCGAGGAGAAGGCGGGGGAGAAGCCTCTGGCATCCATGAGGACGCAGCTGCTGTCGGATCTGGAAACAAAGGTTGTGACTGTCTTCTTGTATAATGAGGCACTGCATGACCAGGACGTGGAGGTGTGGTTGAGACAGCATTGCGTGCTATTATCCAACTACAAGAGGGTGCAAGACTCCGTGGGGATATGGACCGGGGCCAGGCAATGGAGGGTGCGCCTGAAGACGGAGGGGGGGGGGTACTGAATCATATCCCGAGCGCCTTAAACATCGGGGGGAAACAACGAGGAGGAAGAGGAAATGGACAGAGCCCTAAAGGGGGCTGGCCTCCAGGAAGAAAGTGCGAGAGAAGGCGGACAAGGACGGTTGCGGGAAGCGTGCAACGGAGTCGGAGACGGAATAAAGCACACTCTGCCATGGACCTCTTGGCGGCATCCATAAACGTGAGAGGAATGAAGGGGAAGGGAAGGAGGGGAGCAATTATGCAACTGTTAAAAGCCACCAGAAGGGACGTGACCTTCCTTCAAGAGTGCCACCTACCGTACACCCTGGGCTCGGAAGAACTGCTTGAAGACTGGGACGGCCACTACTTATGGTCGGGTAGCAACGGGAATCGGTGCACTGGGGTAGTTACCCTCCTGGGCAGGAGGGAAATGAGGGTGGAGGGAACCCAAGAGATGATCCCGGGCCGACTCCTTTGTGTGGAAGTGTCCTACCAAGGCGTGGAGTTGCGGCTGGTGAATGTGTACGCCCCTGTACGATGCATGGAAAGGGTAGGGTTGTGGGAGAGCTTAGCGACCCTACTGGCTACTAGGCGACAAGTCATCGTAGGGGGAGACTTCAATTGCCCGCTATACTTAACGGACCTGGTGTCGGCAAAGGGGAGGGGGAAACTGGACTCTTCCTCCAGAAAGCTGAGAGAACTGATGGTGGACCTCGGCATGATAGACGCCTTTAGGAGGGTGCATGGTGTAAGGCCCGGGTACACATGGTCAGACAAAAGCGGGGGAGCGCAGTCGCAGATAGATTTTATCTTCACCTCTGCCAAAGTAGAAGCGGAGAGTGCGGGGGTGGAGCCCTTCCCCCTCTCGGACCACAAAATGGTCGTGGCAGGGCTCGCGATCCCAGGTGGGGCGAGGAGAGGGAAAGGGATGTGGAAAATGAACGTGGGCCTATTGGAGGACCAGAAAGTGGTGGGGGACTTTGTGCAAACATACAACGACTGGAGGACCTTACAAGACTGTTTCCCCACGAGGGTGGAATGGTGGGGCCAGGTGAAGGGCAGGGTGAAAGCGCTTTTCCAGTACCATAGTAGGAGGAGGGGAGTGAACAGGGAGTTGAGGCAGTGGAATGCCAGGCTGGCGAGGATGTACAGGTTGCTTGAGCTAGGCTTCCCAATGAGGGAAAGGATAGAGGAATTGAAAGGGAGGATAGCCTCAGTGTTGGGGAGGGGGGCTAGACAGCTAGTGTACAGGGCGAGGGTTAGGGCAATGGAGGAGGGGGAGAAGTGCACGAGGTTCTTCTTCAAAGCAGGTAGGGAGGGGGATAACGTAGTTAGAGAATTGGTAAGCCCTACCAGGGGCAGGCAGACGACGACGGTAGGGGTAATGATCATAGCGGAGGACTTCTATAGGGAGCTGTACGGGAGGAAAGGGACAGATGGGGCGAAGCGGGAGGAGCTGCTGGGGGCACTGGGGAGGAGGATTGGGAACCTGGAGCCGCTGCGGGAGAAGATTCGGCAGGGAGAAGTGGAGGGGGCGGTAAAGGGGCTGAATAGGAATAGAACCCCGGGCCCAGATGGTATCCCAGCGGAGTTCTACGTCAAGTTCTGGGAGCACCTGAAGGAGGACATGCGGGAGGGTTTAGTGATGCTGATTTATAAAGGGAAGGGGGATCGCAAGGACTTGGGAAGCTGGCACCCAATAACACTCCTAAACACGGACCATAAGATTTTAGCGAGGATAGTTGTGGCGCGATTAGGGAAGGTGGTGGGGGGGGGGGGGGTGGTAGAGCCCGATCAGACGTGCGCGGTCCCGGGGAGGAGGATCGCGGACTCCCTGGTGGTGCTGAGGGAGGCTACATAAGGGGAAAGAGAGAGGGGGTGTCCGCTGGGGATTCTGAGTTTGGACTTGGACAAAGCCTTTGACCGTCTTTTGCATGAGTATATGCTGGCGGTGATAGAGGGAATGAGTGGTCCCCTGGTGGAGTGGGTGGCACGGCTCTACGGTGGGCTCAGGGCTAGGATTTTGATAAACGGGGAACGCTCGGGGGTGGTTCCGGTAGAGTCCGGGGTGCGGCAGGGGTGCCCGATGTCCCCGGTCTTGTTCATCATGAGCATGGAACCTCTTGCGCAGACAATAAGGGATAACCAAAGGATTAGGGGGGTGACAATCCCGGGAAACAAGGAACAAGGGAAAGTGACTTTGTATATGGATGACGTGGCCGTGCTGTGCAGGAACGTTGCGTCAGTGTGGAGAGCTATGGAGGAGACAGGGCGGTTCTGTGCGGCCTCCGGCTTGAAGATTGACAAGAGGAAGAGCGAACTGATGGCCTTTGGGGACTCGAGGTTGTTCGAGGGTCGGCCACCGGAGTTGAGACTACAGACGGAAGAGATCACGGTGCTAGGGGTGACCTTCTGTAGGGATAGATCGGCAGAGCATAACTGGGAGAAAAAGATAAGGAAGGCGAAGGGACGTTTTGGTAAGTGGGCAGGGAGGTGGCTCACGATGGCTGGGAGGATCATGGTGGTGAAGGTGGAGATACTACCAACGCTAAACTACCTGGCGCAAGTATTCCCACCTGGTAGGAGGGAGGTCAAGGCCTTGACATCGACGCTATTCGGGTTTATCTGGGGGGGAGGGATGGAGAGGGTGAGGAGGGCCGTGCTGTGCATGCAGGTTGGGAACGGGGGGAGGGGCACCCCAAATGTGGAGTACACCCTGATCTCGATCTTTGTGTGTAATGCAATGAGACTGTTCTCCTCCGCAGAGCCGCGAGGCAAGGCGGCATGCTACACGAGGTATCGCCTGACGTGGCGCCTGCGGGGCCTCGGGATGACCCAAGCGGAGAGAAGCACACCCTTGGACTGGCCGGGGGGCTGGATCAGTGACGTGGTGGGGGACTACATTGGGCAGCACGGCCTGAACCAGTGGGGGGGCCGGTGGAGCCCCAGAGAGGTGCGGGCCGAGGCGGAGAAAGGGGAGACTTGTGAGGAGGTGCCAGGTGCGAGGAAGGCGGTACACCGGCAAATTTGGAGGAACATGTCGTCGACGGCACTCACAAAAGAACAGAGGGACCTATCCTGGCTGGCGGTCCGGGACAAACTGGAGACGAGGGGCTTCATGTACGCCCGCCAAATGGCACGCACCACCAAATTCCCGAGGGGCTGCAACGGGAACGAGAGCGCTATACATGTGATGGTGGCATGCCCCTTTTCCCAGGAGGTGTGGAGGCGGAGCGAACCGCTGTTGGCCTGGTTCGCCCCGTCGAAGGTGACAACGTAGGACATTATGTGGGGGGAATTGCGGGGAGTGGGAGGGGAGGACAGGGCGTGGGCCATGATAGGCGCAACAAAGGAGGCCTTATGGAAGGCGCGCAAGAAGGAACTGGAGGGGTCCCAGATGTCCCCTTTGTAAACGTGCCACGTGGCGAGGAGGTTGTTGGAGAGAGTGGTGGAGGTGGATCGGGTGAGGCTGGGACACGAAGCCGCACGGGAAAAGTGGAAGTGGCCACTGCCCAGGGTGGGTTAGGGCGGCCTGGGATGGGGGGGAGGGGCCTTTACTGGCGCCCGGGGGCGAGGTCGCGCGTGGCTGGAGGGGAGGTAGCCCCTCCATGCACAGATGTGCCCCAGTATTGTGTTGGGGGGTGATTCCGGTCTCGCGGATGGGTCGGTGGCCGGGTGGGGCCTTCGCGGCGCGCGGGAGGGGGCGGCTCCTCGATCTTTGTTTTGTTTTGTTTTCTTCGCTGTGAAACTGAATAAAATTTTAAAAATCGTAATTATTAGCGAAACGTCGTACTCAAATTTTAAATCATGTTGATTCACTCTTCAACACACCGGTGGGCTAAAGTAGTGAACTATTTGTCTTTTGTAAACGTGACACATTTGTTTGGCCGTGTCGGGTGGTGGGGGTTACGACACATTTATAAATAACGCGATCTAACCCAAAAACCTTTATTATGAATCACCAGATCATCGGCATACGTAACATGGTTGACCAATAGGGAGACAACCCTTGACCGCACCCGGGCATCGATCAGCAGCCTACACTTGTTTCTGTACAAGATGGAAATTCCTCTGGTACAGCCATGGGAAGCTTCTTCAACTACGTGGCCAAAGATGGTGTTACATAATGTAGGGACCAAGGGACATCACTGTCGCACCCCAAAGTGAACACGGAATGGCTCTGGCCCCGGGCCACGCAGCTTCACCCGGGCTTGCTCACCATCATGAAGGCTATTTATGGTTGTGAGCAAAGGGTCAGGGACCTCGAAAGCACGAAGAACAACTCAGAGTCCTGACCTTGTGATGGTATCATAGACCTTCACCAGATCAATAACGCAGAGCTGTGGGTCCTGTTGAAATTCCCTCCACCTCTGCTGTAGCAGACGGACAGATTATATGGCGTCTGTGCAGGACCGCCCCGGCCTGAAACCGCATTGGGGCTCTGCGAACCTCTCAGCGCGTTGCCTGGCAAGGCGATGTTGAATAATCCTTGCCGAGACCTCACACGTACACACACGCGCAACAGCTCCGAATGGGCTCTTAGCGCAGCGCTCTAACCACTGTAGGGGCAAGTGCTGTTAACGAGTAGCACCTGTGAAGGCTGCCGGCACTCTGGCACACGAGGGGGTGGGTGGCCAGCACCACCCCCGGCCGCCTTTGTCTCGCCAGTGGCGATGTTTACTACACACCCCACCAGGTACTCATGAGGCTGAGTCGACCTAGGGGAGGCCCAGGACCGGCTGAGATAATCGTCACCAGTGTTGTCCGCCGAGAGCGGGAATTGAACTGCGGTGGGGGTGGAGTGATTTAGTGCAACACGACCGCGCACACACAGCGACGCTCCGAATGGGTTCGTATCGCAGCGCGCTAACCGCTGCGCCACCGCTCACACGGGCACGTGCACAGGTCCCGCGCGCGTGCGCTGGAGTCGATCTCCCGGGAGGAGGATTCACAACTCCCTGCTGCCCGTTTCCTCGCTCCTCCTGCCATACTTCCCCTAAGGCATTCCTCCCTCCCTGCCTCCCTCCCTGCCTCCCTCCCTGCCTCCCTCCCTGCCTCCCTCCCTTCCTCCCTCCCTCCCTTCCTCCCTCCCTCCCTTCCTCCCTCCCTCCCCCCCTCCCTCCCTCCCCCCTCCCTCCCTCCCCCCTCCCTCCCTCCCCCCTCCCTCCCTCCCTCCCCCCTCCCTCCCTGCCTCCCTCCCCCCTCCCTGCCCCCCTGCCTCCCTCCCTCCCCCCTCCCTGCCTCCCTCCCTCCCTGCCTTCCTCCCTCCTCCCTCCCTGCCTCCTTCCCTCCCCCCTCCCTGCCTCCCTCCCTCCCTCTCCCTGCCTTCCTCCCCCTCCCTCCCCCCTCCCTGCCTTCCTCCCCCCCTCCCTCCCTTCCTCCCCCCTCCCTCCCTCATCACCCCCTCCCTGCCTCCCTGTCCCTCCCTGCCTCCGTCCCCTCTCTGCCTCCCTCCCCCTCCCCTTCACTCACTCCCTCCCTCCTCACTCCCTCCCTCCTCCCACC